>NW_028319412.1:300000-451159 GCF_062004578.1 Staurois parvus
ATGACAAGTGCATCCACCTGTGGCATAGAAGATTGGGGCATCGAAACCCAGAAGCTATAAAGGACTTTGCAAAGAGAGGTCTATCAGAAGACATGAAAATATTGCCTTGCCACAAACTCAGCAAGTGCACGTGTTGCATCAAAGCAAAGGCCACCCGAACCCCTCTTCCACAGACCAGTCAGAGTAAAACCATTAAACCCATGGAACTGATACACAGTGATGTGTGCAGACCAATGAAAACCATCACACCTGGCGGGAACAGATATTTACTGACTTTCATTGATGATTATTCCCGGTACACAATAACGTATCTAATGAAGCACAAAAGTGAGACATTAGAAAACTTCAAGAGTTTGTAGCTATGACAAGCAACAAGTTTCAAAGGAAACCTGGAATAATACGCACTGACAATGGAGGGGAATATATGAATAAAGAGATGGAATCATACCTAAAGAAACAAGGTATTATACACCAAACAACTGTACCATACACTCCTGAGCAAAACGGTGTAGCGGAAAGAAAGAATCGCACTCTTGTAGAAATGACCAGATGTATGATTACGGATGCTGGCTTACCTAACAAATACTGGGGAGAAGCAATAATGACTGCAACATACCTACAAAACAGGCTCCCATCAAAAGCTATTGAGAGTACACCATATGAAATGTGGAATGGATCAAAACCTAACGTAGGACACATCAGAGTGTTCGGCTGTAAAGCATATGCCCACATTCCAAGTCAGAAACGCTCCAAGTTGGAGAACAAAGCCATAGAAGGCATTCTGGTCGGCTACAGTGAGCAGAGTAAGGGATATAGAATCCTTTGTCCAAAGACCAACAAGGTCACAGTCAGCCGCAGTGTTTATTTTGACGAAAGTGAAGCACCAGATAATACAATTCTTGAAAAATGTGGAGAGAATTTACACACTGAATCGGCAAGAGACACTGACCCATGTGAAGCAGGACAAGAGCCAGAACAAGAAGTGGAACTTACAATCAACGAGCCAATAGAACCCAATGAACAACAAGAAATCAGAAGATCTTCTCGAATGACAAATGGGATACCACCCCGCAGGTTATCATACGCTGCTAAAACACATCAAACACAGGAGCCAACATCCTGGGAAGACATAGAAACTTTGCCGAGAAGGGAAGCCGATCAGTGGAGAAAAGCAGCTGAAGAAGAAATAAAATCACTTCGAGAAAATAAAACTTGGTCACTAACAGAACTCCCTCCTGGTCGCAAAACCATCGGAAACAAGTGACTGTTGCACTCTCTTCAACTGAAGCGGAATACATAGCAGCAGCACATGCATGTCAAGAAGCCATTTGGATTCGTCAACTTCTACTAGACATGGGACTGAATATGTCACAACCCACACCCATCTTTGAAGACAATCAGGGATGCATAAAGCTTACGCACTCTGAGAAGATTAACCCAAGAACCAAGCACATCGATGTAAGATATCATCTGCTCAGAGACATGCAAGAACAAGGGGTTATCGACATCCAGTACTGCCCAACAGAGGAGATGACTGCAGACGCACTCACCAAACCTTTGCCAAGGGAACGTTATTGTTTTCTACAAAATAGACTAAATGTCATATAATTATGCACATGCCGTTGAGAGGTGGTGTTGGGAATACAACAGCATGTACTATAATGTACTATATACAGTATTCTGTGGTAATATCACTTGACCAGTAGATGGCACTATACACTAAAGGTTACTAGTTGTGTATATCTGAAAACTTGTTTGTTCTTCTTCTCTATCATCTCTTCAGGAAGTAATTAGTCTGTAATATGTCTGATGAAATGTGCTCTATATGTTTGTAACTTAAGCCACACAAGTAAAGCCTGAATTCTGCTATCACTACCAGTGTCTTCTATAACACATAACCAACAAATGTGACATTCACCGGACCCTTCCCCCACTTTCCATTCTGAAGGATCCTATTGTGTGCTTGCAGATGCTGGTGGAAAGGAGAGGAGGGAAGCTGGAAGCACTGTGGGGGTGGGAGCACACAGGTGGGCCTGGGCAGCAGGGGGAAATGTATGGTGCTCAGGGAGGGTGATGGTTGCAGCGGGGGGGCAATTACTGGAACTGATCCCCTGTATGGCTCTCTCTGTAGCAGCTGAAAGCAAGCAGAAGGGAGAGGAGAAGAAGCCAGCTTCAGCTGCTGCAGAGAGAACCATACAGGGGATCAGTTCCAGTAATTGCCTCCCCCATGCTGTGTCGCTCACCCTCCATACCCACATCCGATTCACTCAGCTACCTGGGCCCCCCTGCTGACCTGGACCCCATACAGGAGGACTGGTGGTACCCCCTTATCCACAGCCCTGGGGAATAGAACTTGGGACAAACAGTGGGACCCATGAGGGGTCTGTGCACTGCAGTACATTGTGAGAATGTTACAATGTATTCATTTATGTATTATTATCATTAGATTGAGCCCGGGTTCACACTGATGCCGTGCAGAATTCATGCGAACTGCTGCGGGTGTGTATGTTAAGTTAACAACACCTCAAAATCTGTTTGCAAAACGCGGTGCGATGCACAGAATCGGATCTCATAGGTATGAATACTCATGCGATCCGATTGTAGTGTGGACCCAAAAAAGGGGTCCTGTGCTATTTTGTTGCGGGTGTGGTGCGATTTGAGCCATACAAAATGTACGTCCGATCGCACCGCACACAAATCGCATGTGATTAGCACAGGAATGCTACACTGTTTTTTGTTTTTTCTTTAATTCCAGCTCAGCTGGTTCCTTCTGGTATGTGCGGGGACAACACTGGAATGTATATATGAACACTTCACTTCATACAGATTCCTTCAGCGTAACAAATTATTTTCTGATTTAGCCCGGGTGCGGTTCCTGTGCGAATCACATGCAATATGCTGCACCGCACACGTGTGAACCCGGGCTAAATCAGAAAATTTGGATGGCTCAAATCGCACCGCATCCATACCAAAAACGTGCAGGACCCTTTTTTGGGTCCTCACTAGAATCGGATCGCATGGGTATTCACACCTATACGATCCGATTCTGCACATTGCACCGTGTTTTGCGGACCACTTTTGGGTTGATGTTAAATTAACGTACACACCCGCATCGGTTCGCATGAACCAGCGATTCTGATGAGGTGCAAAAATTGCACTGAAAACGCTGCAAATTCATCACTGCATCAGTATGAACCCGGGCTTAGTCCAGGTTCACACTTGTGTGGTGAAGCATATCACATGTGATTCACACAGGAACCGCACCGCATTCCTGTGCAAACCACATGTGATTTCTGTGCGTGGCAGTATCAGTGGCAGTAATAGTAACTCCCTGCATTGGTGTCAGTGGCAGTAAAAGAAACTCCAAGTGTTGATGTCAGGAATAGAAACTCCCAGCGTTGGTGTCAGTAATAGAAACTCCCAGCGTTGGTGTCAGTAATTGAAACTCCCAGCATTGGTGTCAGTAATTGAAACTCCCATCATTGGTGTCAGTGGCAGTAATAGAAACCCCAAGTGTTGGTGTCAGTAATATAAACTCCCAGCGTTGGTGTCAGTAATTGAAACTCCCAGCATTGGTGTCAGTGGCAGTAATAGAAACTCCAAGTGTTGGTGTCAGTAATAGAAACTCCCATCGTTGGTGTCAGTAATGGAAACTCCCATCGTTGGTGTCAGTAATAGAAACTCCCAGCGTTGGTGTCAATAATAGAAACTCCAAGTGTTGGTGTCAGTAATAGAATCTCCAAGCGTTGGTGTCAGTAATAGAAACTCCCAGCGTTGGTGTCAGTAATAGAAACTCCCAGCGTTGCTGTCAGTGGCAGTAATAGTAACTCCCAGCATTGGTGTCAGTGGCAGTAATAGTAAATCCCAGCGTTGGTGTCAGTGGCAGTAATAGTAAGTCCAGCATTGGTGTCAGTGGCAGTAATAGTAACTTCCAGCATTGGTGTCAGTGGCAGCAATAGTAACTCCCAGCGTTGGTGTCAGTGGCAGTAATAGTAACTCCCAGCGTTGGTGTCAGTGGCAGTAATAGTAACTCCCAGCATTGGTGTCAGTGGCAGTAATAGTAACTCCCAGCGTTAGTGTCAGTGGCAGTAATAGTAACTCCCAGCGTTGGTGTCAGTGGCATTAATAGTAACTCCCAGCGTTGGTGTCAGTGAACACACTAGTAACACCAAGTACTGGTGTCAAAGACTGCAATATTAACCCCCAGCGTTGGTGTCAGTGTCAGTAATAGTAATTTCCAGCGTTGGTGTCAGTGACCCCAAGCTCAGTATCCAGGCAGACTCCATACATATATGTATCAATAAATCTGTGATTGGGATAAACAACCTCCAGAGCTGCTAACACTATCCATTGATACTCAGCACTAATAAATGTGTACAGAGTGTAGAGCTAATGCAAAAAAATAAATTGTGATATACTGAGCCCGGGATCACACTGATGCGGTGCGGCATATCACAAGTGATTCGCACAGGAACCGCACCGCATCCCTCTGCAAATCTCATGCGATTTCTGTGCGCTGCGATTTCAGCCATACATTTTGTATGACACAAATCGCACAGCATTTGCACCAAAAAGGTGCAGGACTCTTTTTTTTGTCCGCACCAGAATCGGATCACGTGGGTATTCACACCTATGCGTTCTGATTCTGCACATCGCACTGCGTTTTGCCAACTAATTTCACAGTGTCGCTAACTAAAAAATAAAGACCCGCAGCGGTTTGTATGAATGGGGTGCAATTATGATGTGGTGCAGAAATCGCAGAGAAACCGATGAGTATTCCGCATCACATCAGTGTGAACCCGGGCTCTAGGAGGAGATGAGCAGCATTATAGAGATAGGAGAGGAAGGAGATGAGCAGCCATATAGAGATGGGAAGGGGAGGAGAGGAGTGGCACTGTAGAGATAGGAGGGGAAGGAGAGCAGTGGTACTATAGAGATAGGAGGGGAAGGAGAGCAGTGGTACTATAGAGATAGGAGGGGGAAGAGAGCAGTGGCACTGTAGAGATAGGAGGGGGAGGAGAGGAGTGGTACTATAGAGATAGGAGGGAGAGGAGAGGAGTGGCACTATAGAGATAGGAGGGGGAGGAGAGGAGTGGCACTATAGAGATAGGAGGGGGCGGAGAGGAGTGGCACTATAGAGATAGGAGGAGGAGGAGAGCAGTGGCACTGTAGAGATAGGAGGGGGAGGAGAGGAGTGGCACTATAGAGATAGGAGGGGGAGGAGAGCAGTGGCACTATAGAGATAGGAGGGGGAGGAGAGGAGTGGCACTATAGAGATAGGAGGGGGCGGAGAGGAGTGGCACTATAGAGATAGGAGGGGGAGGAGAGGAGTGGCACTATAGAGATAGGAGGGGGCGGAGAGGAGTGGCACTATAGAGATAGGAGGAGGAGGAGAGCAGTGGCACTGTAGAGATAGGAGGGGGCGGAGAGGAGTGGCACTATAGAGATAGGAGGGGGAGGAGAGGAGTGGCACTGTAGAGATAGGAGGGGGAGGAGAGGAGTGGCACTGTAGAGATAGGAGTCGGAGGAGAGCAGTGGCACTATAGAGATAGGAGGGGGCGGAGAGGAGTGGCACTATAGAGATAGGAGGAGGAGGAGAGCAGTGGCACTATAGAGATAGGAGGGGGAGGAGAGGAGTGGCACTATAGAGATAGGAGGGGGAGGAGAGGAGTGGCACTATAGAGATAGGAGGGGGAGGAGAGGAGTGGCACTATAGAGATAGGAGGGGGCGGAGAGGAGTGGCACTATAGAGATAGGAGGGGGCGGAGAGGAGTGGCACTATAGAGATAGGAGGGGGCGGAGAGGAGTGGCACTATAGAGATAGGAGGGGGAGGAGAGGAGTGGCACTATAGAGATAGGAGGGGGCGGAGAGGAGTGGCACTATAGAGATAGGAGGGGGCGGAGAGGAGTGGCACTATAGAGATAGGAGGGGGATAGGAGATAGGAGGGGGAGGAGAGGAGTGGCACTATAGAGATAGGAGGGGGAGGAGAGGAGTGGCACTATAGAGATAGGAGGGGGAGGAGAGGAGTGGCACTATAGAGATAGGAGGGGGTGGAGAGGAGTGGCACTATAGAGATAGGAGGGGGTGGAGAGGAGTGGCACTATAGAGATTTCCTTCTCTTGTGGCAATATTCTGTACAGAGCGCAGCGATCGCTGACATTTCCAGTACTAAGTACAAGGGCCTGGTTCGTCTTCAGAAATATATTCGTGCAGACTTGGAAGGTTCGCACACAATGAAGGAATGAGACACAGGAGACACAGGTTACATTCTTTCAGCCGTTTTATTTATCTGTATGCCGGTGGGACAAAGAGACAAGTCATTCTAAGCAGCAAGTCATTGATCTTGTATGGATTGGACACATTTATACATTGAAGAGCAGACACTATGCATTCAATAAATACCTATAGATTATACATGGGTCTTGTATATCAATATTTCTTTTACATGTGATCGCCCAATCATCACAATGAACCCTTTTCCTGAATGCATATATCTGGTACAGGGGCGGACTGACCATTCCAAAACTTGGGCACTGCCCAAGGGCCCGGGGTCAGTAAGGGGCCCCATGAGATGCCCCTGGTACCTTTCATAGGCTTTTTTGGGTGTGGTTTGAGTGTGGGCGAGGACACAGGGGCCCCATGATCCCCTATTGCCCGGGGGCCCCATGACTTGCCAGTCCGCCCCTGATCTGGTAGCATGGAGATGGCCCTTATTCAGTGCTGCCACCTACAGTTAAGTCCACGTATATATGGACACAGGCACAATTTTAGTTTTTTTCAGGTATTTACCAAAACATATTCAAGCTATAGTTCTATAACTGATATGGGCGGACAGTGCGCACTCTCAGGCTTAATTTGAAAGTATGTACATCCAAATTGGAGGAAGGGTTTATGAATTACAGCTCTTAAGAGTAGCCACCCCCCCTTTTTCAAGGAACCAAAAGTTATTGGACAATTGAATCAAAAGCTGTTTTATGGCCAGGTGCGGGCTACTCCTTCATTATTTCTTCATCAATTAAGCAGGTAAAAGGTCTGCAGTTGATTCTAAGTGTGGAATTTGCAGTTGGAATCTATTGCTGTGAACCTACATCATGCGTTCAAAGGAGCCGTCCATGCAAGTGAAACAGGCCATTGTAAGGCTTCATAAACAAAACAAATCCATCAGAGAGATAGCAGCAACATTAGGAGGCCAAATCAACAGTTTGGTCCATTCTGAGGAAAGAAGAACACACTGGTGAGGTCTTCTGTACATACTGCGATTCCCCTCTACCAGCTATTAAAATGTGTCTACTATTAGGTCTCATTTTGCACTAAACACTTAAGTAATCACAGCAAGTCAGAAGATCACAAATTAATTAAGCCAACCAAATCATTTGAGGACAGAAAATGCTCCACACACTAGGAGATCCTAAGATATTATTGTATGGAGGACAGTGCCTGTATCTGTATGTCCTGCTGGGTGGCTGGAGACCACAGAGGACACCATGTGGACCTTCTGAATGTTGCCTCTGAGAAGAAGAAGAAAGAGAAACTGAGAGAATCTACAAATATACTGAACTCTCAGGCCAGAAGTCACCATTCTGTGGATAAAAATAAACTTTTTGTACAGAAGAGAAGCTGGGAGCGGCTGATCTGTCCCGTACAAGGAGCGGAATGTGAAAGTATTTCTGGAAATGCTTCTCATAAGTTCAGTGGTGTCATATAAAATTAGATCCTCCCTGTTCACTTAACCCATTATTTCCTCTAGTGTAATGCAATGACAACATTAGTTGAGGAAGGTTTGTCTATTAACCGCTTGCCGCCCTGCCACTGTGTATATACGTGTGCAGGGCGGCAGTGGAGCGCAAAACCACGTTTAAAAACGGGTTCTGCGCTCCCGACACTTTCGCCGGCAGGGGGCGCGCGCGTGCGCTCCCGCCGACCCGCGGGTGACACTATTTGATCCAGGAGGGATCAATCATTAGATTTCAGCCAGTGATTTCTGGCTGAAATCACATGATCGGTCCCTGTCCTATCCTGTCCTGTGTTGACATACACACAGGGCAGGTTATGATGTCATTCTTCTCTGCCTGGACACATTCCGTTCCAGACAGAGAAGAAGACATCCAAAAAGTGAGTACACAAGCACTACACTACAGTTAGAACACTCTAGGACACATTTAACCCCCTGATCGCCCCCCCCCTCCAGTTAACCCCTTCACTGCCCTGTCACCCAGTGTCACTGATCAGTGAACCAATTTTTACTGATCACTGTATCAGTGTCGCTGGCGACTTCCGATAGAGTTAGCGCCCCTCCCAGATAGCGCCAGTTTGCCCGCCAGTACACCAGTAATCCAGTTTAACCCCTTGATCGCCCCCCCCCCCTCCAGTTAACCCCTTCACTGCCCTGTCACCCAGTGTCACTGATCAGTGAACCAATTTTTACTGATCACTGTATCAGTGTCGCTGGCAACTTCCGATAGAGTTAGCGCCCCTCCCAGATAGCGCCAGATTGCCCGCCAGTACACCAGTATTCCCGTTTAACCCCTTGATTGCCCCCCCCCCTCCAGTTAACCCCTTCACTGCCCTGTCACCCAGTGTCACTGATCAGTGAACCAATTTTTACTGATCACTGTATCAGTGTCGCTGGCGACTTCCGATAGAGTTAGCGCCCCTCCCAGATAGCGCCAGCTTGCCCGCCAGTACACCAGTAATCCCGTTTAACCCCTTGATCGCCCCCCCAGTTAACCCCTTCACTGCCCTGTCACCAGTGTCACTGATCAGTGAACCAATTTTTACTGATCACTGTATCAGTGTCTCTGGCGACTTCCGATAGTGTTAGCGCCCCTCCCAGATAGGGCCACTTTGCCCGCCAGTACACCAGTAATCCCGTTTAACCCCTTGATCACCCCCCCCCCAGTTAACCCCTTCACTGCCCTGTCACCAGTGTCACTGATCAGTGAACCAATTTTTACTGATCACTGCATCAGTGTCGCTGGCGACTTCCGATAGTGCTAGCACCCCTCCCAGATAGCGCCAGATTGCCCGCTAGTACACCAGTAATCCCATTTAACCCCTTAATCTCCCCCCCCAGTTAACCCATTCACTGCCCTGTCACCAGTGTCACTGATCAGTGAACCGATTTTTACTGATCACTGTATCAGTGTCGCTGGCGACTTCCGATAGTGTTAGCGCCCCTCCCAGATAGCGCCAGATTGCCCGCCAGTACACCAGTAATCCCGTTTAACCCCTTGATCGCCCCCCCCCCTCCAGTTAACCCCTTCACTGCCCTGTCACCAGTGTCACTGATCAGTGAACCAATTTTTACTGATCACTGTATCAGTGTCGCTGGCGACTTCCGATAGTGTTAGCGCCCCTCCCAGATAGCGCCAGTTTGCCCGCTAGTGCACCAGAAATCCCATTTAACCCCTTGATCGCCCCCCTCCCCCCCCAGTTAACCCCTTCACTGCCCTGTCACCAGTGTCATTGATTACAGTGAACAGATTTTTACTGATCACTGTATTAGTGTCACTGGTGACTTCCGATAGTGTTAGCGCCCCTCCTAGATAGCGCCAGTTTGCCCGCTAATGCACGGGATTTTTTTTACCAAAAACATGTAGCAGAATACATTTTGGCTTAAATTTATGACTAACTTTGAGTTTACGATATAATTTTTATAGCTGAAAGTAGAAAATATTGTTTTTTTCAAAATTTTTGTGGTTTTTTTGTTTATAGCGCAAAAAATAAAAAGCGCACAGGTGATCAAATACCACCAAAAGAAAGCTATATTTGTGTGAAAAAAAGGACGTAATTTTCGTTTGGGTGCAGCATTGCATGACCGCGCAATTATCATTTGAGTTAGTGCAGCGCTGTATAGCAAAGAAAGGCATAAATTACAGTATCTATACCATAGTTTGTAGACGCTATAACTTTCACACAAAGCAATCAATATACACTTATTGGGATTTTTTTTACCAAAAACATGTAGCAGAATACATTTTGGCTTAAATTTATGACTAACTTTGAGTTTACGATATATTTTTTATAGCTGAAAGTAGAAAATATTGTTTTTTTTCAAAATTTTTGTGGTTTTTTTGTTTATAGCGCAAAAAATAAAAAGCGCACAGGTGATCAAATACCACCAAAAGAAAGCTCTATTTGTGTGAAAACAAGGACGTAATTTTCGTTTGGGTGCAGCATTGCATGACCGCGCAATTATCATTTGAATTAGCAGCGCTGTATAGCAAAAAAAGGCATAAATTACAGTATCTATACCAGTGAGGGCGAACCTTTTTGAGCCCGAGTGCCCAAACTGCAACCCAAAACCAACTTATTTCTTTCAAAGTGCCAACACTGCAATGAAACCTGAATATCGAGCTTTTGGTTTAGAAAAAACAACTCGTACAGTAGTGCAAACTAATTAACAGTACAGGGATGACCAGAGACTGCGGACAGTACAGGAGATGACCAGAGACTGCGGACACAGTACAGGAGATGACCAGAGACTGCAGACACAGTACAGGGATGACCAGAGACTGCAGACACAGTACAGGAGATGACCAGAGACTGCAGACACAGTACAGGGATGACCAGAGACTGCAGACATAGTACAGGAGATGACCAGAGACTGCGGACACGGTACAGGGATGACCAGAGACTGCAGACACAGTACAGGAGATGACCAGAGACTGCAGACACAGTACAGGGATGACCAGAGACTGCAGACATAGTACAGGGGATGACCAGAGACTGCAGACACAGTACAGGGATGACCAGAGACTGCAGACACAGTACAGGGATGACCAGAGACTGCGGACACAGTACAGGGGATGACCAGAGACTGCGGACATAGTACAGGGGATGACCAGAGACTGCGGACACAGTACAGGGATGACCAGAGACTGCGGACACAGTACAGGGGATGACCAGAGACTGCGGACACAGTACAGGGGATGACCAGAGACTGCGGACACAGTACAGGGATGACCAGAGACTGCGGACACGGTACAGGAGATGACCAGAGACTGCGGACACGGTACAGGGATGACCAGAGACTGCAGACACAGTACAGGAGATGACCAGAGACTGCAGACACAGTACAGGGATGACCAGAGACTGCAGACATAGTACAGGGGATGACCAGAGACTGCAGACACAGTACAGGGATGACCAGAGACTGCAGACACAGTACAGGGATGACCAGAGACTGCGGACACAGTACAGGAGATGACCAGAGACTGCAGACACAGTACAGGGATGACCAGAGACTGCGGACAGCACAGGGATGACCAGAGACTGCGGACAGTACAGGGATGACCAGAGACTGCGGACAGTACAGATGACTGCTGACCTTTGGGGAGGGAGGGGGAGCGGGTACCTGAATTTGACAGGTACCCGCTCTTACTTCCGCAGAGTTTTTTTTTTATCTTACCTGTTCCTTTTTCCAGCCGCGGGCTGTCTTCCCGGCTTCTGTAGTGTGGGCGCTCGTCGGACAGCCGGATGCCCAGTGCGCATGCGCGAGAAGCGCTGCGCTTTGTGATTGGTCCGGCGGCTTCTGGGATCTGTCATGTGTCCCTGGTACCACCTTACCATTCACAAAGAGCACTGCTTCTTGCGCATGCGCACTTGGGACCCGGCTGTCACGCACACTACAGAAGCCGGGAAGACAGCGCGCCGCTGGATAGAGGGACAGGTACGGTCCCACTGCAGAGCTGAGCGGCCGGCCCGGTATTCTGACACGGCGGCGGTGGAAATACCGGACCGGCCGCTCTATATTCGCTCCATAAGACGCACTGACATTTTCCCCCCTTTTTTGGGGGAAAAAAAGTGCGTCTTATGGAGCGAAAAATACGGTATTCTCCTGGCGTGCCCACAGATAAGGCTCGGCGTGCCGGCTGTGGCACGCGTGCCACAGGTTCGCCATCACTGATCTATACCATAGTTTGTAGACGCTATAACATTCACACAAAGCAATCAATATACACTTATTGGGATTTTTTTTACCAAAAACATGTAGCAGAATACATTTTGGCTTAAATTTATGACTAACTTTGAGTTTACGATATATTTTTTATAGCTGAAAGTAGAAAATATTGTTTTTTTTCAAAATTTTCGTGGTTTTTTTGTTTATAGCGCAAAAAATAAAAAGCGCACAGGTGATCAAATACCACCAAAAGAAAGCTCTATTTGTGTGAAAAAAAGGACGTAAATTTTGTTTGGGTGCAGCACTGCATGACCACGCAATTATCATTTGAATTAGTGCAGCGCCAAACAGCAAAAGAAGGCCGGGTCATTAAGGGGGGTAAATCCTCTGGGGCTCAAGTGGTTAAAGTATATCTAAACCTAACTAGCAAAAAAAAAAAATATATATTATTATTATTATTATTATTACATCGAGTTTATATAGCACCAAAGGGTTTGCTCAGCGCTGTACAATAGAGGGGGGGACAATACATGAAACAGTACAGCAACAACAAACAGCACACGAGGGTTAGAGGGCCCTACTCTTTCGAGCTTACAATCTAGGAGGGAGGGGGTAGTGGTACAGGAGGAAGTGGCTGTGGGGGATGGAGTGGTAGGAGGAATGAAGGAGAGCGGCTGTTAGGTTTCAGGCTTCCCTGAAGAGGTGGGTTTTCAGGGAGCGCCTGAAGGTGAGGAGGGAAGGTGACAGTCTGATGGATTGGGGTAGTGAGTTCCAGAGGATGGGGGAGGACCTGGAGAAGTCTTGCAATCGTGCGTGGGAGGAGGAGACCAGGGAGCAAGATAGAAGGAGGTCCTGTGAAGAGCGAAGGGTACGGGAAGGGTGGTACCTGGGAATCAGGTTGGTGAGGTAGTTAGGGGCAGTGTTGTGAATGGCTTTGTAGGTCAGAGTGAGTAGATTGAATTTGATGCATTGGGCAATAGGGAGCCAGTGGAGGGAGAGGCAGAGGGGGGTGGCAGAGGTGGAGCGGCTGATGAGGTGGATGAGTCTGGCCGCTGAGTTCAGGATGGTCTGAAGCGGGAAGAGCCTGCACTGGGGTAAGCCGGTGAGGAGGGAGTTGCAGTAGTCAAGGCGTGAGATAATCAGGGAGTGTACGAGTAGTTTAGTGGTGTCTGGGGTAAGGAAGGAGCGTATCTTGGCGATGTTGCGGAGGTGGAGCCTGCATGTGTTTGTAAGTGATTTGACATGAGGTTGGAAGGAAAGGTTTGAGTCCAGAAAGACGCCAAGGATTTTGGCTTGCGGGGCGGGATTGATGGTGGTGTTGTTGGTAGTGATGGATAGAATGGGGGGGGGCGTGGGATGGGGGAAAGACGAGAAGCTCGGTTTTGGAGAGGTTAAGCTTGAGGAAATGGAGCGACATCCAGTCAGAGATGTCGTTTAGGAGGTGAGTGATGCGGGTGGAGAATGTGGGGGTGAGGTGAGGGGTGGAGAGGTAAATTTGAGTGTCATCAGCGTAGAGGTGGTAGTTGAAGTCGTGGAAGTGTATGTGTTTGCCAAGGGAGGAGGTGTAGATGGAGAAGAGAAGGGGTCCAAGGACAGAGCCCTGGGGGACCCCAACAGAGAGGGGGAGGGAAGGGGAGGTGGCACCGTTGTAGGAAACGCTGAAGGAGCATCGGGATAGGTAAGAGGAGAACCAGGAGAGAGCGGTGTCTCTGATGCCAAGGGAGAGTAGTTTATTAAGGAGGAGGGGGTGGTCAACTGTGTCGAAGGCCGCGGAGAGGTCGAGGAGAAGGACAGAGTAGCCGCCTTTGGCTTTGGCGGTTAGTAGGTGATTTTGAGGAGGGCGGTTTCAGTGGAGTGTAGGGGACTGAAGCCGGACTGTAGTGGATCATGGAGGTTTTTGTCAGTTAGGTGGGCGCTTAGGCGATCGTAGACTAAGCGCTCAAGGAGCTTGGAGGTGAATGGCAGCAGGGAGATGGGTCTAAGGTTGTTTAGGTCAGTGGGGTCCAGGGATGGCTTTTTGAGTATGGGGGTGATGTGCGCATGCTTTAGGGGGAGGGGAATACGCTGGTAGAGAGGGAGAGATTGAAGATGTGGGTGAGGGAGTGGATGAGAGAAAAGTGGGGTGACCGGAGGAGTTGAGAGGGGATAGGGTCCAGGGGGTAGGTGGTGAGGCGGGCTTCTGAGAAGACTCTGGTGACTTCCTCAGTGGTAGTAGGGCTGAAGGAGTGCAGTGCTGAGGGGGTTACGGTAAGCGGGGCCTTGAGTGTGGTGGGGGACAGTGCGGTGGCTAGGTCAGAGAAGGGGAGAGATGAGGGGGTGATGGGGGGGGGAGGCTAGGTGGGGAGGTAGATTGCGAGTTGACTATGTCCTTACGGATTGCGTCAATCTTGTTGTGGAAATGAGTGACAATCTCGTGGGCGGTAAGTGAGGTGCTGAGTGGAGGGGGGGGGAGAGAGCAGGGAGTTGAAGGGGGAGAAGAGTCGGCGAGGGCAGGTGGAGAGGGTGTTGATCAGGTTAACGAAGTAGGCCTGCTTAGCGGCGTGGAGGGAGGAGGTGTAGGTGAGGAAGGCAGATTGGTAGAGGGAGAACGCACGAGGGGACCTGGTTTTGCACCATAGTCTCTCCAGCGCGTGACTGCGACTTTTAAGACATTTAGTATGGTCGTTCTGCCATGGTTGGAGCGGTCTAGGTTTGATGTTGCGTGTGGTTAGGGGTGCCAGAGAGTCTAGGATAGCTGATAGTGAGTCGTTGTATGCGGTGGTGGCTAGGTCAGGACATGACAGTGGAAGGATGCTATCGTGTAAGCGGTCGGCAGCCGAGTGGAGGGGGGCTGGGTGCAGGTTGCGGAGGTTGCGGCTGGTGATGGTTTGGCGCTCTGGGGGGAGGGGAGTTAGGGGAGGAGAATGGAGATGGAGAACGTGAGGAGGTGGTGGTCGGAGAGAGGGAAGGGGGTGTTAGTGAAATGGCTGAAGGTAGAGAGGTGGGAGAAGACGAGGTCCAGGGTGTTCCCATTGATGTGGGTGGAGGATTGAGTGTACTGTGTGAGCGCGAAGGAGGAGGTTAGGTGGAGGAGTTGGGAAGTAGCTGGGTTGTTGTCCTTGATGGGGATATTGAAGTCCCCAAGGATGATGGTCGGTAGCTCAGAGGAGAGGAAGAAGGAAAGCCAGGCGGCGAAGTCATCCAGGAAGCGGGCTATGGATGTGGGGGGCCTGTAGATCACTGCAATCCTTAGGGGGGTGGGGGTGAAGAGCTGGATGCAGTGAGCCTTGAAGGAGGAGAAGGATAGGGAGGGGGGGTTAGGGAGGACCTGGAAGGTGCTCAGCAGTGATAGGAGCAAGCCAACACCACCACCTCTGTGACCGCTCAGTCTTGGTGAATGGAACCAGACGAGACCTCCATAGGAGAGTGCCGCAGGGGAGGTAGAGTCAGTGGCCTGTACCCAGGTTTCGGGGATGGCTAGGAGGTTGAGGGAGTGGGAGATAAAGAGGTCATGGATGGCGGTAAGCTTGTTGCAGACCGAGCGGGCGTTCAGGAGTGCAACCGAGAGAGGGGGGATGGATGCGGGGAGGAGGGGCACAGGTATGAGGTTGAGGGGGTTGCGGCGGCTGGCGAGACCAGTGGGGTCCCTGGAGGGGGGGTGAGGTGGTGAGGGGCCAGGGTTTGGGGAGATGTCCCCAGCAGATAGGAGAAGGAGAAGGGTGAGGAAGGTGGCATGGGAATGGGAAGTGCAGGAGCGTGTGGGTCTGATAGTGGTGGCACGTGGGTCGACGGGGGAGTGGAGTAGCAGGAGGAGGTGGTGAGTGCCGTAGTGGGGAGAGGGGAGAAGTGAAGGGGCAATGTAGAGCTGTTTTGAGGGGGTAGGCGGGTAGAGGGAGGCGATTTTTGGATGGAGGACAGGAAAACAAGGAGGAGGAGTGCAGGTGGCATGTTGGGGGGAGTGGAGTGCTGGTCGGGTCAGGGGAGGTGAAGGGATACAGGTCAGGGCAAGGTGATGTGGAGAGCCTGTATCACCGTATATATTACTTTGACTTTTATAGATTGCCACAGTATGAGTACTTTTCTATTCCTGTGCAGTGCAGGATTAACGCCTCAGTCATTTTTAATTTAAGACATAGAATTACAATAACTATTGAACACAATAAAAAAAACATTTTGCAGTAAACCATTTGGTAAAATTCTTACCCAAGACTTGCAGTTTCCAACTTTCAATATTGTTGGCTCTTGCTCCCTCATCGCAGATTCTGTGAACTTCAGTTCTTTATATGAAAGAGGTCAAGTGTAATTAAACTGAAAAAAATATTCACTGTCTCATTTCAGTGATGCGACAGTTAAATCCCTTGTTTGGCCTCTTCCCAGCTATTTCCTGGTGCTGGGTTTTTGGCCACTGGCCACCACTGACTGGCCGGTGGTGGAATGACGTCATTTCCTGCATGCCCATGGGAGTCCCTCATTCTAGTACAGCCCATGTGTGCCAGGAATGCATGCTGAGCTGCTCATAGGCAGCTCAGTGTGCATTCATTAGAAAATTCTGAGCAGACAGGTAAAGCCGACCATACACGGGTCGAATTCCGAAAGAATTTTCTTTTGAAAATCTTTTTTAAGAACTTTTGTTTGAATTTCATACCATTACCCACATGGAAGAAAAATATATTTGAAGTATATTTTTTAAATATTCTTCCCAAATATATTGCCATATATTTGAAATACTACAATTTTGGTCATATTCAATATTTAAAAAAAAATATATATATATATATATATATATATGTAATAAAACCTCCTGCGCTTCAGATGAATGAAAACTAACTAAGCAGCCAGCACCCTCTTTAACCAAAAGTGTATGAAAGAATAGTAAAAAATTGGTGCAGCCTGACGACACTTCCGGTACGCGGTGACGTCACTTCCGACGTACGCGCCATATTGGGACTCCAGGTACACCCGCAGTACCAGGACTACATGAGGACTTGTCATATGCTTTTAATCTTATGTGGAAATGTGAGTAGGAACTCTGTATCTATGCTTTACAATTAAAATTACAGTATCACGCTATGGGAGTTTTTGTTTTGTGTTTCTGAGCATCGCCTGGTGGTTTATTACCACCATTTACAGAGGCTGGAGGTGGTTTTTGGAATACAGTACTTGAGGTGGAATCTACTGTGGATCTGTGACCGGCTGACATCTGAGGGTTACACCCTATATATTATCAAGGCGTATTGGCCCTTGTGGTCGATGCGGGGAGGTGAGGAGGCACTCAGACCACTGTAGGATTGTGGCACTATTGGCACTCTCACGTTCTGAAGAATCACCATTTTTGTTTGAAGTGGACTGTATTTATTCACTTTTTATCACTTGCTGCAGTGTGTTGTCCCTTTGCATGTGTATATTAACCATCTTATATATATGGTCACGTTTCCCCCCACTGGGGATTGACAAGGGGGTCATCCTTGCATGCATGTATTTGTGTTATATATATATATACGTATTTATTTATTAGTTTTAGGGTTATGTTCATTCATATAATGACATTTGTTTAGCGCTGCACCAATTTTTTACTATATATATATATACACTGCATGTTGAAATGCGTTTTTATTACAAAATATATGAAAAGTATATTTAAAAATACATTTCAAATATACTGTATGTCTTTAAAAATACAAATCTACATTTTTGGAATGCATTTACAAATATATGTAAAAATATATGTTATTATTATTATTATACAGGATTTATGGCGCCAATAGTTTGCTCAGCGCTTTACAATATAAGGGAGACAATACAGCAAACGATACAATTCAATACAAGAGGGATAGGAGGTCCTGCTCCTTGGAGCTTACAATCTAAGAGTTAAAATGTCTTTTTTATATGTTAAAAAAAATCTGAAGAATATAATTTAAAAAAATATATTTTTAAAGTTATAATTTAAATATATTCATCAGATTTTTTTAACATATAAAAAAAGTAATTTTAACATATAGGCCTGCAGAGCCTCTTACCTCCTGAGGACAATTTGACCTTCCGGCTATTACACCCTTGCTGCTGCACAGCCTTTCTTTCTGACAATCAAGACTCTAGCTCCCCCTAGCTAAACTAGGAGGGTGCTACAAAAATAAAGTAAATTGTCCCCAGTGTACCTTTTAGAGATCATGTACACTGCAGCTGATAAACTGATGTTCAGGAGCTTTTCTGCATTTTTTTTAGCAGCCCCTGAATCCCTAATGTTTTCTTATGTGTCCGTGTACACATCATCATTTACAGGCAGTTGAGTTTACAGTCTTTTTTTGAACGCACCAAAATTGCATTCAGGAGTAGATTTTATCAGCATTTCAAACGCCAAACACCTATAAACGTGGCTAACAGCATTTAGAAGCATTTTGTAACTGTTCCATATCCAAATGCTATCCAGAGCCTTTTTTCATCATCAGAAATGCATGCAACACATTTTCCATGTATTCCATGTATGGACCCGGTACACCAGCGCAGTCAGTTCCAGGTTTCACATGAAGGAAACAATGGTAGAACGCACCGCATTATGCTCATGATGGGATCCATAGTGAATACAACCAGAAATAACAGGTCATCTCCACACATACTGCTCTCTCTGCTTCTGCTCTTTCTATTTCTCTCAAAATGTCTGAAATTGTTAATTTTTTACTGTTTTTCAGTGCATTCTGGGCATTTGGGAAGGTCTCCTGAGGTTATCTTTAAAAAACGCTTCTAAACGCAAACGCGCATAAACACAGTATGAAAATGCGGCTAAACAGACTTTTTTTATACTACATTTCCCAGCAGTCAGTTTCCATCATTCAAAAGTGTCCGGTGTACATGGAGCCTTAGAAGCAAGAAGCAACCCTTTGGGTCCTGAAGCAAGATCATTTGTGCTCTTTGGGAGTGGAAATTTTGAAATGTTTTACGTCTCTTCACATGGGAGTTTAACCCTTGGACATTGTGGAAAAAAACAAATAGTAAGGGAGTTTTAACACTACTCATAATCGAGGTCAGAAAGTTCCAGCCCACCTCTGACCTCCACAGTGTAGTTTATTGTGTCTAACCGGTTGTAGATACAAACGTGAACAAAGGTGCAGGAAAAAACAAGAACGTTGGGTCAAGTGGGAAGGCATACAGCCCATACTTGGCCTTTCTCAGCCACAATAACTATCAACATAGTCAAAAAATATATTTCAGTGGCGCATGCATCAATTATCTATATAACATTCCCCAAACAATGTCTAATTATAAATAATATTGATATTGATAATTTCAGTAACCTATATAATACATAAAAAAGTCCAAATACTTCAGTCCATCCAGTGATCACCAAGTGAAAAAATCATGAATGATTCATGAAGATAAATCATTCAGTTCATCCAATACTCACCACGTGAATACTTGTGCAAAAAAATTAATATAAATCTGTGTGGCGCTCCCCTCTCAGGTGTGCACTCACCAAACACTGTTGCCTCCCACTCTCATGGTTGGCACACTGAACTTTGGTAAATATCCTCCAAAGACCAGATCAAGTAATTCTCCCTTCAACCTGTAGTACTGGACTCCTAGGGTAACTGTTCCCGATGTCCAAGGCCAATAAATCTTCTTTCCAATACTCCAAAGGTTTTAGAAGTTGGAAGCTTGTGTCATTTGCCGCCAGATCAAGACCCTTCACCAAACCAACCAAAGATTTACCATCCTTCAGATGTCAGTAACATAGCTCCACTTCAAACACAACTTCCTCATATTTCCTGATTTAGCTTTGATCACAGTATATCATCCATGTCCTATTGTCCATTGTCAACCAATTGAGGGTGGGTAGTCCACGGACAATCAGAGTGCGCTCATAAAGATAACTAAACTACAGTGGCATAAATAAAGACCAGAACCAGTACAAAACAATAGCAGGAATCAGCCATTGTTCTCAAGGGAAGCCATAAACAGAACGAAGAGGGGAGCCTTTACAAAAAAGGTAAGGCAAAACGAGTCCCACGGGTTCCATCAACATAATTAAGGTAATAGATAGTTACCAGATAGTACCAGATAGTTAACAGATAGTTCCAAGATCATGGGTGAAGAGAATCTCTGATCCATTGAGATCATGGGTGAGGATAATCTCTGATCCATTGAGATCACGGGTGAGGAGAATCTCTGGTCCATTGAGATCACGGGTGAGGAGAATATCTGTTCCATTGAGATCACGGGTGAGGAGAATCTCTGGTCCATTGAGATCACGGGTGAGGAGAATCTCTGATCCATTGAGATCATGGGTGAGGATAATCTCTGATCCATTGAGATCACAGGTGAGGAGAATCTCTGGTCCATTGAGATCATGAGTGAGGAGAATCTCTGGTCCATTGAGATCACGGGTGAGGAGAATCTCTGGTCCATTGAGATCACGGGTGAGGAGAATCTCTGGTCCATTGAGATCACGGGTGAGGAGAATATCTGGTCCATTGAGATCACGAGTGAGGAGAATCTCTGGTCCTTTGAGATTTAGTTATCTGCCATACTGGAGAAAATGAACGAGGAGGAGCGGATCCACAACCTGGTGGTGAGGCGTTGGGTTCATGAGAAATGATGGCCAGTTGTAACAGTGATTGCCCTCCCTCCTCAAAAGAGGAGAATGAGTAGGTCTTGTGATTGAGGACAAAAGTAAGACACACAGAGAAGACCCACCGATATTTGATTTCTTTGTAGGAAAGCGCTTGTGGTAGGGGTTTAAGGGCTCTGTGCTTTTGGATGGGGTATGGTAAAATGTCTGCAAAAATCTGTACAGGGTGATCTTGTATGGACAAATGCAAGGCTTCTCTAGATGTTTTCGCCACATAGAAATGAGGTTTTATGAATATTTCCCTAGGCAGCCATGACATATGACCCCTGTCCAATACCAAAATGTCTTCAGGAATGTCTGGCATAATTTCCTAAAGAATAAAAAGACTGCGGACATCTTTTATAGATTCAGGGAGTCCTCTGATCCTAAACTTGTACCTTCTAAAGCAGTTCTCCAGATCAAGAATTTTCGCTAGGACCATCTCCAACTGCTGCTTGTAACTCCTGCACCCCCCGTGTGTTTTGGTTGGTTCTATAGACTGTCATGTCTAATTTATTCTCAATAGCTTCAACATGGGTACACAAGTCTTTCAAGTCCACTTTAATATCAATAGTGATTCCTGAAACTCTTTTGGAGAGACCCTTGTCTAGGAGATCTGAAAATTCCCTTCCTCTGGGTTCTTTCTTAACCTCTGCAAAGTGCCAAATATATATATTCAATACAGTGGCTAAATGGTTAGCACTTCCACCTGGCAGTACTGGGGTCCTTGGTTCAAATCCCAACCATGGCACCACCTGCCTGGAGTTTGCATGTTCTCCCTGTGCTTGGGTGGGTTTCCTCTGGGTACTCTGGTTTCCTCCCACACTCCAAAGACATGCTGGTAGGTTAATTGGCTCCTGTCTAAATTGTCCCTAGTATGTGTATGTATGAATGTGAGTTAGGGACCTTAGATTGTACGCCCCTTGAGGGTTAGGGACTGATGTGAATGTACAATATATATGTAAAGTGCTGTGTAAATTAATGGCACTATATAAGCACCTGAAATAAATAATATATTTTTAAATATATTGAATATGGGCACAATTGTAGTATTTCAAATATATGTCAATATATTAGGGAAGAATATTTTTTAAATATATTTTTCTTTCATGTGGGTATGCTGGACTGAGCACTTTTTCACTTTTTATATGGCTGTTATCACTTTTCATATGGCAGATGGCACTTATTTATTATAAAGTTGTGGTTTGTTAGCCTTTTTGTATGGAGAGGAGTTCACAAGCGTATATGGCATCGCTATAAATGTAGAGATGCGCACCGAGTGTACGTTTAGATTGTTATAATATTATTATTCGCCTTTTTTGGGAGCAGCACTCTTTTTGGTTTTTGTTTCACTAAGTACAGATAATTTTTTACAGCTTCCAGGTTTTAGGGCTCGTTCACACGGACGATCCGATCGGGTCCGCCTGCCCATTTTTAGGCGGACCCGATCTGAACCTCCATTCTACTCCAGGAGCGGCGGGTGTTAACGGACATGTGCCCGTTTACACCTGCCGACATCCGATTCACCAGAAAGGGACGGATGGGGATCCGATTCCCCTTCCATCCTTCGAATCGGGTTGGATGAAAACGGACAGGCGGTTCATTTTCATCCAACCGCACATTGAGGAGAGCAAGCAGCTCTGTGTCGGCTCTGCAGCAGCGGAACGTACACAGAGCTGTCATCCACTTGCTCGGCGGGGATCAACGGAGAGATCCCCCACTGAGCAAATGGATCTGCTAAATGGATCTGCACCTTGTGAAAGGCCCCCTATTGTCAAAGTTTAACTGAACAAGCTGAAGTTAGAAGCAGATTGGCTACCATGCAGAGCTGCACCAGATTTTGTAATATCCAGTTTTAGTAAATGTACCTCATAGTGTTGCACAACCTCCCGTCTGAATAGAAAAGTTTAATTTAAAAAAAAAAAAAAAAGTGACACACACTGTTTGGCTGCATTCCAGTGGATTTCATTTACCAAGAAAGAGAAACAAACAAGACAGTAAATGACTGCATATTTTCTCATATTTCTCATATTTAGCAGTACATATTCACAGAAAAAAAACACAAGAAATGTTTCTAAAATAATAATTAATATACAAGCAAGATCCTATTACGGGAACCACAAATTAACATATGTAAGCCTAACCACTACATTAAAAAGCAAATCTAAACTTTTTTCAAATGTAGAACCAGAAAAAGTAACTAGACTGGAGAAGAAATTATCGCCAGCAGCTCCCAATGCAGACTCTATAGGCACATTCCCACGTTATTATTATCATTATACAGGATTTATATGGCGCCAACAGTTTGCTCAGCGCCTTACAATATAACATGGAAGAAAAATATATTTGAAATATATTTAAAAAATATTCTTCCAAAATACATTGACATATATTTGAAAGGCTACAATTTTGGCCATATTCAATATATTTCAAAATATATATATATATACTGTATATTGAAATGTGTTTTTATTACAAAATATATGAAAAGTATTTAAAAAAATACATTTCAAACATACTGTATGTCTTTAAAAATACAAATCTACATTTCTGGAATGCATTTATAAATATATGTAAAAATATATGTTAAAATTACTTTTTTATATGTTAAACAAATCTGAAGAATATACTTAAAAATATATATATAATCTCACAATGCCTCATGGGACTTGTAGTTTGGCAAGAGCTGGAGGGCTGCCAGTTTGACACCCATGCTCTAGACCACGGATGTCAAACTGGTGGCCCTCCAGCTGCTGCCAAACTACAAGTCCCATGAGGCATTGCAAGATTGACAATTATAAGCATGACTCCCAAAAGCAGAGGCATGATGGGACTTGTAGTTTGGCAACAGCTGGAGGGCCACCAGTTTGACATCCGTGTACTAGAGCATGGGTGTCAAACTGGTCGGCCCTCCAGCTGTTGCCAAACTACAATTCCCATGAGGCAATGCAAGATTGACAATTATAAGCATGACTCCCAAAGGCAGAGGCATGATGGGACTTGTAGTTTGGCAACAGCTGGAAGGCCACCAGTTTGACACCCATGCTCTAGACAAAAAGTGCAATTAACCCACAAAGTGCCGGTGTGGGGGGGATTAGATTGAAGGAAGGGGGGTTTGAAGTCAAGGGGTGGGTGCAGTAAGGTGCCAGTGTATGGGTATATTTTACACCAGGCTGGAGTGAAACATTCCAAGCTGTTTTATGTTACATATCCTTTGATACATTCATAGGTTAACATGTAAACATTTTAGAAACTAAGGAGGGCAAATGAGGTTTTTAATCCTAAATCAAATTAAATTAAAAAAACTAAATACATTCCAATTCCATCAAACCAAAAGGTGTGCAGAGTTCAGTTTGCTTCCCCCAAAAAGCAGACACAGCCTGAGCAGAAAAGCCTGTCCCCTGCCAGGCTTCCGCAGACAAGGACCCTTGCTCTGTGTGTGGAATCAGTGGTCCTTCTGCACAGGTCTGTCATACCCTCTGTCAGGGACCAACTTAGAGCTTTCAGTTCAGCAAAGCACATCCTCTTACAATATCATCCAAATGATAACTTCACTTTCTTATCTATTTAAATACCTCCACCCCCGGCCCTGCTGTGTGTTTGCGCATGTGTATGTGTGAATACATAGTCTAGGATTTTTTTTTTTGTTATTTTACCACAACCTCTGGAAATACTGAACTAGATCTTGCAAAATGAAATATTTTTTCCATAAGTATTGGTTGTTTTAGTCCTGGGAATTAAAATGTAATAGCAGGCCAACCTGCAGAAGAAGATGAATACATTGGCAAGTGGTGCCTGCTATCTTCACTACGGCTGCAAAAGTATATTCAGTCTGGTCACACTCTCAGTATTGGGGTTCCATCTCACCAACCATGTCTTGTAGCAATGTAGGGGTCCACAGGTAGAACCACAGTGCTTAGCAGGGGACAAGGCTTCTGACTCTCCCAGAAGGGTTTCAAATGTTGAGGACAAAGATAGGAGGCACCTATTAGTATTAGATTGGCCATACATCAGTAGAGTACCATATGAAAACTTTTATTTCCGGGAAGGTTTGATATTCTAACAAGGGAAAGTCTGAATACAGAGGATGGCAACTTTTTCTCAATTTTGTCTTGAATTATCGAAATTCTAATTGTGAATGTGGTTTCTTTTCAGGAAAAATCACACCTATTGTACTAAAACCTGTTTAATACGTAAGGGATTCCATTCAAATAGCAAGTCTGGATACAATTTTAAGGGCTTTCCATTGAGGCTTGTTTGCCAGATGATGGCAAGTAAAAGTGTTCTGACCAGAAAAATCTTACGAAATTCTCCTAATGTATGGAGAGCTTGGGCCCGGGTTCACATATATGCGGTATATCCAAGGTTGGACTGACAACTCATGGGGCCCCCGGCAATAGGAAATCATGGGGCCCCTGTGTCCTTACCCACACTCAAACCACACCCAAAAAAGCCTATGGAAGGTACCAGGGGCATCTCATGGGGCCCCCTACTGACCCTGGGCCCTCGGGCAGTGACCGAGTGCCTAAATGGTCAGTCCGCTCCTGGGTATATCGCATGTGATTCGCACAGGAACTGCACCACATTCCTGTGCAAACCACATGCGATTTTTGTGCGGTGCGATTGGAGGCATACATTTTGGATGGCTCTGATCGCACCGCACCCACACCAAAATAGTGCAGGACCCTTTTTTTGGTCCGCACTAGAATTGGATATCATCGGTATTCACACCTATGCGATCTGATTCTGCACATCGCACCACATTTTGCGGGCCGCTTTCAGGGTGTTGTTAACTTAGCATACACACCCACAGTGGTTTGCATGAACGGGTGCAATTCTCATGCAGTGCGGAATTTGCACAGAAAACGCTGCAAATTCAGTGTGAACCCGGGCTTAATCCCCTTCTATGGCAGGTTGGCTTCCTGTTCCATTTTTAATTCCTGTGACCATTCTGAAATCATTTTGAGGGATAACCTTTCTGCAAAGGCATCATGGTGTTATGGATTTTAGTAGATAATTCTGAGAGAGGAATTGTTCTGTACAGAAAATGTGGCATGCAGGGGCTCAGTGAAGGTGGCGGTGAAGGTGTGTAAGTGTCTAATGGAGTCACTTAGATGATAGAAGGACAGACGACCAGAATCGTAATCCAGATAGATCCCAACAACCCTCACGGGAGTATGTAAAGTTAGCTCTTTATGCATATTTCTATGTGCCGCTGCAAATTTATCTGCTAAATATAGAGACCAAAACTTGTTGCTACAACAAACACCAGATTCAGTGTCTTCTTCTTTCCTCTCTATGCTTTGACCAACAACCCCAACCAGCCAATCATTCCTTCCACTCACATTCACCTCCCAGTAATGTTTCCCCGATGTGAAACTGCATGTACTTAGCACCTGAAGTGTCTCTGCGAACCTTTCTGGACCATCTGGTCTGTTCTGAGAGACATCAGTATGAGTGACCGACTTGAGATCCTGGGATATAATAAGAAAATTATTGGCTGTATTTATGTCAAGAAAGATGTCTGACGTCTCCATCACTGGGAATGTTCCCTTTAGCCCTGGTTCCATGACACTTTTAGTTAAGTGAAGAAGTCCTCTGTGTAACAACAGTGAGATAATGGCTTCATCCAGACTCCCAACGTCTTTCATATCACTGGTGAGGTCACCGCTGTTCTGTATGGAGTGGTCATTCCCTGGGTCTTTTCTAAGGACAGTTATTGGGTCTTGGATGTGACACAAGTCCTTCACCTGAGTGACCCTTCTGGATAGTTCATCCTTCTGTGTCTCCAGCTGCCGGATTAGAATAGCCCCTGACAGTGAGATCTGCTCCACTTGTCTGGAAATCTCAGTAAGAACGCCAGACTTTACATTATCAAACTTTCTTCCAATGACCCTAAACAACTCATGGAATCTCTCAGTGACAACAGCTGCTTTTCTTTTTTCTTTTGCCACATGAATTTGTAGATTCTGGATTCTTCTCTTAGTTTCTTCTCTCTCGGAGTTCAGTTTCTCAGCTATATTTCTCAAAATCTTTTTTTTCTTCTCAGATGCATCTAATGGAAGCTCCACATGGTGTCCTCTGTGGTCTCCAGCCACCCAACAGGATATACAGATACAGGTACCATCCACCGTACAGTAGTATTCTAGGATTTTTTTGTGTACAGAACATTTTCTGTTCACGGATGAAGCAGTGGGTTCAGTAAAAAGATGATCAACAGACTTGGATTTGACATGGGCCAAGAGATGTGCTTCACACATGGAGGTCTCGCATGGCACACATGTTTTAAATGCTGGTACAGAAGACTCGGTGCAGTAAGTACAGAATATGTCTTGATTTTCTTGCTTGAGTTGAGTAGATTGGAAAATCTCAACAATGTTACACAGCTTCCTGCTCTTCTCCAACACAGGGCACTCCGAATACTCTTCTCTGCACTCCGGACAAGAATAAACACCAACCTCTTCCTGATTTCCCAGAGCACTCGCAATACAGAGCTGGCAGAAGATGTGCCCACATTTCAGAGATACGGGCTCCTTATATATGTTCAGGCAGATGGAACACTTCAGTTCCTCTTTGAGGTCAGCAAGCTCCATTCTGGGAAAGAAATTCAACTTCTGAAGAAGCTTAGTACAGAGGAAAAACAGTGAACGGCTGATCGGTCTTTTGCCCAGAGCTGAAAATGAAAGAACTTTTAGGAACGCTCAACAGGAAATGAGCTTAACTGTTTGTTTGCCTTCATATGACTACATAGAACTATTATTATTATACAGGATTTATATCACGCCAACAGTTTGCTCAGTGCTTTACAATATAACGGGAGACAATACAACAACAATACAGTTCAATACAAGAGGGTTAGGAGGGCCTGATCCTGAGAGCTTACAATCTAAGAGGAAGGGGCTGGTGGCACAAAAGGTAGTAACTGTGGGGGATGGACTGGTAGGAGGAATAGAAGATTCCATTATTAGCTGAAGGTAGAATAGGCTTCCCTGAAGAGATAGATTTACAGAGATCTTTTAAAAGTGAGCAGAGTAGGCAATAGTTGGATAGATTGGGGTAGATAGTTCCAGAGGATGGGAGAGGCTCCGGAGAAGTCCTGGAGACGAGCATGGGAGGAGGAGACAAGGGAGCTAGAGAGAAGGAGGTCGTGCGAGGAGCGGTGTCAGGGATCGCGGCTCCGTGGTCCACAATCGCGGCTCTGTCCCTCGTGCATGCGCATTGGCGGCAGATCGCGCCGGGACACAGGCACTAGGTCCCGGCGAGCCGCGGCTGACAGGACGCCGCGCATGCGCAGTAGGAGCCGCGGGCGCGCCTCAGGCGTCCAATGACAGCCGGGGGCGCATCCTAGCCGGCCAATGACAGTGCAGGGCGCACTATTTAAAGATGCCCTGCACTGTCACAGATTGCCGCAAGGTCTTCCTGTGATCCTGAGTTCCTGCACCCGTCTAGTGACCCTGATTGACCCTGACTACGCTGCCTGCCCCTGTGATTGACCCGGATTGTCCTGACTACTCTGCCTGCTCCTGCGTTTGACCCGGATTGCCCTGACTATTCTGCCTGCTCCTGTGATTGACCCGGATTGTCCTGACTACTCTGCCTGCTCCTGCGTTTGACCCGGATTGCCCTGACCATTCTACGGATTGACTTCCCTGCTGACCCTGCATGTGACCCGACTACTCTTCGCCTACCGATTCTGTACCCCGCTTACCCTCACGGGCCCACGCTCCGTTACTACCCTGCTGGGGCCGCCATCCTCTTCATATCTGGCTCTCCCGGTACCTGTCCCCAAAGGTCTCCTCAGCCACTGGTGGGCCTGCTCAGAGGTCGTGACCTGGCCCGGGACTGTTTCAAGTCCATCCCCACCATCAGGGGCCCTGGTGAAAGCACAGCCCGAGCTTAGACCCCACGCTCTGAGTAGGTCTGTCAGTTGGCAGCCTGAGGCACCACCTGGCGGATCATAACAGTACCTTGCGGCCATGACAGAGCCAGGAAGTGGACCGGCGTCCCTAGAGGATATTTGTCAGCACCTGGCAACCTTGACCCAGGCTTTCCAGAACTTCCACAGTCGCTGCGCCCGACTGGAGGACCGCATGGAGTCATTAACTCCCCTGACTCCCCCTGCTCAGAGTCCTCCACCTGCAGGACCTCCCGCTAACCCGGTATCCGGAGCGGTTGCCACACCCCTAGCTCCTGAACCGCGCGTTCCTCTGCCGGAACGATTCCGTGGTGACCGGAGCCGCTTCCGAGCCTTCCGGAACGCTTGCACCCTGTACTTCGACTTACAGCCCCGCACGTTCACCACCGAGACTGTCAAGGTGGGGTTTATAGTCTCCCTCCTTCAGGATGAGCCCCAGGATTGGGCTCACCGTCTGATGGAGAAGCACGACCCCCATCTTGACTCCGTGACCGAGTTCTTTCGGGCCATGGCTGTCTTGTATGACGACCCTCAGCGGGCTGCTTCCGCAGAGGCTACTCTATACTCTCTGCGGCAGGGCCGCCGGACAGCCGAAGAATACACGTCCGATTTTAGGCGTTGCATGGGAGACACCAGATGGAACGATGCGGCCTTATGTCACCAGTTCCGCATCGGGCTGTCTGAGTCTCTTAAAGACGAACTAGCACGAGTAGGCCTACCTGACTCCCTGGAAAAACTGATTGAGTTGGCCATTCAAATTGACCGTAGACTAAGGGAACGTCGGCTGGAAAGGAGCAGCCAGGGTCAAAGGGTGGCATGGATTCCATCCAGAGATACAGCTCCAACCCCAGGGAACCATCCGCGAAGCACGGAAACAGGGGACAACCCGGAACCCATGCAACTGGGATTGGCCCGTTCCCACTTATCGGTCGAAGAACGTCAGAGGAGACTTTCACAGAACCTATGTCTGTACTGGAAGCTGGTCATCAGGTGCGCTCCTGTCCTGCTAAAATGAGTAAGTCCACGCCCGTTTCTTTTACTTTACCCGCAGGAAGGGATGATCAGTCAAGTTACCTGGCCATTCCTGTGTCTTTACAGCTCCCCGGAGGAACATTGTCGGTGACCGCAATCGTTGACTCAGGAGCCTGTAGTTGCTTCATCGACCTGACTTTTGCCCACCGGCAAAAAATCCCTCTCCAGACCAAAGAAAGGGGGTTCAACATCTTCTTGGCAGATGGGTCCCGTATAAAATCAGGGGTGGTGGACCAGGAGACACTACCCATTTTCGCCACAATGGCAGACCATCACCAGGAGTTCCTCCGTTTGGATGCCATCGCATCCCCCCTTTTTCCAGTCATTCTGGGGCTCCCTTGGCTGAGGGCCCATAACCCCCAGATTGACTGGGAAAAGGGAACAATTCAATTTCGCTCACCTTATTGTTTGAGTCACTGCCACGTCACAGGATCCGTGGTTCCCCGGTTCCTCCTGTGCTTGGATGGCGACACCAATCTATCCCAGGTTATTCCTCCGACCTATCATGACTTCTTCAACGTCTTTAGTAAGCGAGGAGCTGACGTTCTCCCTCCGCACCGTTCCTACGACTGCCCCATAGACCTCCTACCCGGATCTGAAATCTCATTCGGCCGTATCTTTCCCTTGTCCGAAACAGAATCGGGAGTGTTGAGGTTCATCGGGGTCACGTGATACGGGTATTGGAACGGTTGCGTCAACACGGGCTATACGCGAAGGCAGAAAAGTGCTGCTTCGAACAGCACGAAGTCACGTTCTTGGGACTGGTTCTCTCTTCCGCGGGGGTCGCGATGGATCCCCAGAAAGTCACAGCGATCTTAGATTGGCCAATACCCGCCGACAAAAAGGGGGTACAGCGTTTCATCGGTTTTTCTAACTTTTACAGGAAGTTTATTAGGAACTTCTCCGGTCTGGTCTCCCCGATCACGCAACTGACGAAACAAGGGGTCCGCTTTAAGTGGACTCCCAAAGCGCAGACGGCGTTCAAAAAGCTCAAAGAATTGTTCACCTCTGCTCCCATTCTCTGCCATCCAGATTCTTCTCTCCCATATGTTTTGGAAGTGGACGCCTCCGAAAATGCGGTAGGAGCGGTTTTGTCCCAAAGGAATGGTACCAAGGAACTACTGCACCCTGTGGCGTTCTTCTCCAGGAAGTTGACACCAGCGGAACGTAACTATGACATTGAAGATCGGGAGCTCCTGGCCATTAAAACTGCTCTTGAAGAATGGAGGTATTTACTGGAAGGAGCCACGCACCCAATTCTAATATTCACAGATCACAAAAACCTTGAATATTTAAGAACGGCAAAACGACTGAGGCCTCGCCAAGCGAGATGGGCTCTTTTCTTTTCTCGATTCTCATTCCATATAACATACCGACCCGGTACTAAGAACACTAAACCAGACGCTCTGTCCCGCATGTTTGAGGACCCCGACGACGCCGTGGTACCTGACACCATCTTACCTTCTGGGAGTTTCCTCGCTCTACAAACGGAACTTCACTCCCGGCTTCTCGATGCTTCTGTAGGACTACCAGTTCCGTCTGGGTCACCCCTCCAGAGCCATGGTGGGCTATGTTGGAAGGAAGACCGGATCATGGTCCCAGAAGAAGTGCGAACCTTGGTCCTAGGGCACTGCCACGACCATCCAATGGCGGGCCACTTCGGGGTAACGAAAACTCTGGATCTACTACGGCGCTCGTTCTGGTGGCCAGACATGATCAAGGATTGTGAGCATTACGTCCAAACTTGTCCCACCTGTCAAAGGAACAAGCCCTCCAGGAGCAGGGCATGGGGATTGTTACGTCCATTACCCATACCCAAGCGGGCCTGGCAAATGATAGCCATGGATTTCGTGGTCGAACTTCCACCATCCCAGGGCTACACTGCAATAATGGTGATCGTCGACCGCTTCTCGAAGATGGCACATTTCGTGCCCCTGGAGAAGACCCCATCAGCACCGGAAACGGCACGGATCTTCATCAAGGAAGTGGTGAGGCTTCATGGGGTTCCCGAAGATATAGTGTCAGATCGGGGGGTCCAATTCACCTCCAGGTTCTGGAACGCCTTATGTAAATCGCTGGGAATCAAGCTGTCGCTTTCATCCGCCTACCATCCACAGACCAACGGCCAAACTGAGAGGACCAACCAGACGCTGGAACAGTACTTACGGTGCTACACTTCCTACCTTCAGGATGACTGGCTGTCGTTGCTGCCTTCCGCAGAATTCTCATACAACAACTCGAGTCACTCAGCTACGGGTCAATCCCCGTTCTTCTCCAATTACGGGTATCATCCCACATTCCTCCCTGATCTTATGCCTGAGAATCCGGTACCGGCATCTCAAGACATCTTGAACTTCTTTTCTGTCAATAACAAGACAATTCAGGAAGCCATCGCTAAAGCCCAAGAGGACAGTAAAAGGGCATTCGACAGAAAGAGAAGAGGAGAATTACTGCTTCAACCAGGAGATCAGGTTTGGCTAGCAACAACCAACTTGAAGATGCTGTGCCCTTCAAGGAAGCTGGGACCCAAGTACATTGGCCCATTTCCGGTAAAACGAGTAGTCAACGAGGTGGCCTACGAACTTGAGCTTCCGCAGACCTTCAAGATACATCCTGTGTTCCATGTGTCTCTCCTGAAGCCATCCAGACCGGATCCCTTCCCGGACCGTGAATCCAGACCTCCCGAGGCAGTCACCATAGGTGACCAGGAGGAATATGAAGTGGAGACTATCCTCAGTTGCCGAAGGAGGGGGGGCCAGACAGAGTTCCTGATAAAATGGAAGGGGTATGGCCCTGAGGAGAACTCATGGGAACCCGCCCAGAACGTTCACACACCCAGGCTCATCCGGGAATTTTGTCGTGGTCACCCGCGGTGGAGAGATCAGTGGGGCTCCCGGAGGGTGCCCATTGGGGGGGGGCAATGTCAGGGATCGCGGCTCCGTGGTCCACGATCGCGGCTCTGTCCCTCGCGCATGCGCATTGGCGGCAGATCGCGCCGGGACACAGGCACTAGGTCCCGGCGAGCCGCGGCTGACAGGACACCGCGCATGCGCAGTAGGAGCCGCGGGCGCGCCTCAGGCGTCCAATGACAGCCGGGGGCGCGTCCTAGCCGGCCAATGACAGTGCAGGGCGCACTATTTAAAGATGCCCTGCACTGTCACAGATTGCCGCAAGGTCTTCCTGTGATCCTGAGTTCCTGCACCCGTCTAGTGACCCTGATTGACCCTGACTACGCTGCCTGCCCCTGTGATTGACCCGGATTGTCCTGACTACTCTGCCTGCTCCTGCGTTTGACCCGGATTGGCCTAACTATTCTGCCTGCTCCTGTGATTGACCCGGATTGTCCTGACTACTCTGCCTGCTCCTGCGTTTGACCCGGATTGCCCTGACCATTCTATGGATTGACTTCCCTGCTGACCCTGCGTGTGACCCGACTACTCTTCGCCTACCGATTCTGTACCCCGCTTACCCTCACGGGCCCACGCTCCGTTACTACCCTGCTGGGGCCGCCATCCTCTTCATATCTGGCTCTCCCGGTACCTGTCCCCAAAGGTCTCCTCAGCCACTGGTGGGCCTGCTCAGAGGTCGTGACCTGGCCCGGGACTGTTTCAAGTCCATCCCCACCATCAGGGGCCCTGGTGAAAGCACAGCCCGGGCTTAGACCCCACGCTCTGAGTAGGTCTGTCAGTTGGCAGCCTGAGGCACCACCTGGCGGATCATAACAAGCGGAGAGGATGGTTTGGGTGATATTTGGAGACAAGATCGGTGATGTAATTTGGGGGAGAGTTATAAATGGCTTTATATGTTATTGTTAGTGTTTTGAATTTTATTCGTTGGGCAATGGGAAGCCAGTGGAGGGATTGGCAGAGATGGATGGAGGACACTGAATGGAGGCCAGTGGAAGGATTGGTAGAGAGGGATGGAGGCCAGTGGAAAGATTGGCAGAGAGGGATGGAGGACACTGAATGGAGGCCAGTGGAGGGATTGGTAGAGAGGGATGGAGGACACTGAATGGAGGCCAGTGGAGGGATTGGCAGAGAGGGATGGAGGATGTGACGGTACGCAGCATCCGACCCCAGCCCCTCTCACAAACTCGTGACCGAAGGTCCAGCTGTTCTCACACCGCGCTGTCACTTGCGTAACAATGCCACTCTCAGCTGCGCCCTGCACAAAGATTTTCCAGCTCGCGGGACCACAATCTATGTGCCAGCAGCCTGAAAGCGATTGTTACTGGATCAGGTTAATTACACAATTAACCCTTCACACTGCCACCACCACCTTTTTACAGAAAAGGAGGAAACTCACAAATCTTAGCAGTAACACTATGATATTAATATACACACTGCCACCACAGACCAGATGTATTCAGAGGATTATTACTTACAGTAGCACTCTTCCAGAGACAGGGATTCTTTAGTTTGCATTAAAAGCTTTAGAAACAGTTCAACACTTTTCAGAAAATAAGATTTATTACTAAAAAGGTCAAAATGGTGCAATTAAAATATTTACAGAAAAAGATGTAAAAAAGATATAAAGAGAGCAATAGAACAACAGAGAAATAAAAGAAAGAAGTTCAGAAGGCAGAATACTTGCAAAAGTCCTTGGTTTGAGCAGAGTCCAATCGTCCGAACAAAGGCTGATTGAGGTGTGTTATAGGAATCTGGAGAAAGGTAGGGACAGTTTCTTATTTATACATGCAGTACAGTAATGCAGGCCATACATGGGTCGAATTCTGAACCATTTTTCATCTGAAAATCGAAAACGTCGTTCGCTCGGTAATTCAATAGTGCCATCAATGATTTCAAAAATCGGCTGACCAAGTCATAAAGTTCATCCCATATAACAGGCAAAACTTCTGTTACTTCCAGGTCATGGCTCATGTGCATATTCTTTTGGAAAAATGATTGTACGATTTGACCATCATTGAGCTGAAAATCGGTAGTTTTTCACACATTTGCCAACATGCCCAATCATCGAAAAGGGGAGGAACCCCGAAAATCAGCCGGTGCCATTGACCCACTAACAGAGCGAATATCGGCTGATTATTCTTAGGTCTGATTTTCGGACAAAAAAAATCAGTCGAATTTTGACCCATGTATGGCCGGCATAACAGAGGGATGATATAATGTAATAAAAGAACATGCCTGGAGAAATATTTGGTGTAAACTTACTTTATTTGCTTAAATTTGTAAATATAAGTCATTTAAATGGCAAAATATTACATGGACGGAAACAGGTTACACAAACTGCGATGTATTCAGTTACGATTGCGTTGATCACATTTATTCTCAGAATGTTTCTTTCCTGGCCCCGGCACTAAGTATATATTCTGGAAGACCCAATTCAACAATCTTAATAATGTACAAATACTAGGCAAAGATTTGGGTCATTACCTGGATTGTAATCGGTAAAATCTATTTTTCCAGTGTTTCTATATTGATATGTATTGAATAAAGAAGAATTGTTTGTACGCCATTAAGATTGTTGAACAAATTCACTTATTGGTCCTTCCAGAATATATGTTTGGTGTCGGGACAAGGAAAGAAACATTGTGATATTGAATGTAGGATAGTCCGCCTTTAGTGGGCTCTGGGTGACACCCCGTGTTATATTTGTACATACAAATGTTTGGAACCACCAAAGCCCTGAAAATCGATAGGTTATGGCCAAGTTTGTTTGCATGTAGTATGAATCATTTTATATTACTAGTGGAAAGCCTTGGTACATTCTAACCAATAGGAAGGTTCAGGAGTTAGTATAGTTGGGAATAAGCTCAGGGTTTGCAGGAAAAAGTCAAATATCATTTATACTTAACATATACTTATGTATTTTTTTATCATTTTCTTGACTTGACTTATCCACTCTTGTGAGGTTCACTTTAAGATTACTTGCTAATCCCTCCACTGGCCTCCATTCAGTGTCCTCCATCCCTCTCTGCCAATCCGTCCACTGGCTCCCACTCAGTGTCCTCCACCCGTCTCTGCCAATCCCTCCACTGGCCTCCACTCAGTGTCCTCCATCCCTCTCTGCCAATCCCTCCACTGGCCTCCACTTAGTGTCCTCCATCCCTCTCTGCCAATCCTTCCACTGGTCTCCACTCAGTGTCCTTCATCACTCTGTGCCAATCCCTCCACTGGCCTCCACTCAGCGTCCATCATCACTCTCTGCCAATCCCTCCACTGGCCTCCACTCAGTGTCCTTCATCCCTCTCTGCCAATCCATCCACTGACCTCCACTCAGCGTCCTTTATCCCTCTCTGCCAATCCCTCCACTGGCCTCCACTCAGCGTCTTTCATCCCTCTCTGCCAATCCCTCCACTGGCCTCCACTCAGTGTCCTCCATTCCACTCTGCCAATCCCTCCACTGGCCTCCACTCAATGTCCTCCATACCTCTCTGCCAATCCCTCCACTGGCCTCCACTCAGCGTCCTTCATCCTTCTCTGACAATCCCTCCACTGGCATCCACTCAGTGTCCTCCATCCCTCTCTGCCAATCCTTCCACTGGCCTCCACTTAGTGTCCTCCATCCTTCTCTGCCAATCCTTCCACTGGCCTCCACTCAGTGTTCTCCATCCCTCTCTGCCAATCCCTCCACTGGTCTCCACTCAGTGTCCTCCATCCCTCTCTGCCAATCCCTCCACTGGCCTCCACTCAGTGTCCTCCATCCCTCTCTGCCAATCCTTCCACTGGCCTCCATTTAGTGTCCTTCATCCCTTTCTGCCAATCCCTCCACTGGCCTCCACTCAGTTTCCTTCATCCCTCTCTGCCAATCCTTCCACTGGCCTTCACTCAGTGCCCTCCACCCCTCTCTGCCAATCCCTCCACTGGCCCCCACTCAGTGTCCACCATCCCACTCTGCCAATCCTTCCACTGGCCTCCACTCAGTGTCCTTCATCCCTCTCTGCCAATCCCTCCACTGACCTCCACTCAGTGTCCTCCACCCCTCTCTGCCAATCCCTCCACTGGCCCCCACTCAGTGTCCTCCATCCCCCTCTGCCAATCCCTCCACTGGCTTCCCATTGCCCAACGGATAAAATTCAAAACATTAACAATAACATATAAAGCCATTTATAACTCTTCCCCAAATTACATCACCAATCTTGTCTCCAAATATCACCCAAACTGTCCACTTTGCTCCTCCCACGACCTCCTGCTTGCTAGCTCTCTTCTCTCCTCCCATGCTCGTCTCCAGGACTTCTCCAGAGCGTCCCCCATCCTCTGGAACTCTCTACCCCAATTTATCCAACTATCGCCTATTCTACTCACTTTTAGGCGATCCCTGAAAACCTATCTCTTCAGAGAAGCCTATCCTGCCCTCAGCTAACAATGGAATCTTCTATTCCTCCTACCTGTCCATCCCCCACAGTTATTACCTTTTGTACCACTAGCCCCTCCCTCTTAGATTGTAAGCTCCTAGGATCAGGGCCCTTCTACCCCTCTTGTATTGAACTGTATCATTCCTGTATTGTCTCCCTTTATATTGTAAAGCGCTGAGCAAACTGTTGGCGCTATATAAATCCTGTATAATAATAATAATAATAACTTGCAAAGATCAATATTTTTAACACTGATTAAACAATTCTGTTTTGGGTTAAAAGGAAACAACTAAAGTCATTTAGCAAGTTTAGCAGAAAATCTTACTACAATCTATGGCTAACAATGGCACTAAAAGTTACATTTACAAGATTATATCACTAAGCAATAATAAAAAAATATACTATATATCTATTTTTTTGCTTGTTTTTTTTTATTTTTTTGTTATTATGTCTCTGCATGCATGTTTTTTTTTCCCAGACATGCATCTAAATTGTATGTTGGGGCAACATAAAAACAAATGCAGTACATCTCTGCAGTACATGCACATTTCCCCATGTTTTATCCCTTTAACCACTTCAATGCCGGGCACTTTCACCCCCTTCCTGCCCAGGCCAATTTTCACATTTCAGCGCTGTCACATTTTGAATGATAATTGTTCGATCATGCAACACTGTACCCATATGAAATTTTTATCACTTTTTCACACATAGAGATTTCTTTTGGTGGTATTTTATTACCACTGGGTTTTTTATTCTTTGCGCTATAAATTAAAACAGACTGAAAATGTTGAAAAAAAAACTTGTTTCTCTTCATTTTGCAAATAAATAATCTTTTATCAAAAATTTAGACAAAAATGGCCAAATTAGTGTACATTATTGAGTCAGTAGGAAAGTTATAGAGTTCACAAACTATGGTATATATCTGAAAATCGATCAATCCTGATGTACTGACGGCCAATCTAATTTCTTAAGTCCCAAAAATACCGGGACAGTACAAATATCCCCCAAATGACCCTTTGTGGAAAGTAGACAGTCTGAGGTATTTAATAAGAGGCATGGCGAGTTTTTTGAAGTTGTAATTTTTTGTTATAATTTTAAGGAAAATGTGGAAGAAAGTATAAAAAAATTCACAATGCTGTCACAAATGCAGTACAGAATCATCATATAACTGGTGTGTCGGTGATCAGCGATACTGACAGGTGACAGTATTTTAAAAAAAAAAAGAAAAAATTTTTAAAATTTAAAAAAAAATTGTATTACTTTTTTTTAATGATTTTTTTACTCCTGTGACCAGAGCAATATAATATTACCCTAGTAACATTGTACGAGTCTGGGCAATGGATCAGGATTTTTCTTTTTTTACACATTATGATTGCTTATGCCAGTGAATTTCCTGGTATAAAAAACTATTGTTACCGAATGAAACTAATTCATTCAATAGTTATTGTGATTAGCTGTGACTGACCAATCACAGCTAGCAGCACAATGGTAAGCAATGATTGGCATGAAAGGAAGCCATTCATTATTTACAACTGTCATGTGATCTGCTGTGATGGTCACAGCAATCACATGGTACCGGCAGCAGGCCAAGACAGTGATATGTCAATGGCTGTGTCCGGTGGACTCAGCAGGTGACAGATCACACCAGAGCACAGCCCGTGGGGTGCACAGTCCCTGTGGTGCAAGCAAAGTGTGATTCTGGGAGGATGTCATATGACAATAGGCTGGGCGGGAAGGTGCTACAGTCTCTGCAAGTGGAGAAAACTACCTCTTGATCTGCCAGAAGTGCACTCAGCTCCTAAGTTTCTCTTTTGAGCTGACAACACGTGCCATTTATAGAGATCAGGTAGTGTCAGCCCAGCCAATTTGCTAAACCTCTCAATCGCTCCCACCTCTACAGCATAGACACTGATTACTCTGTAGTCTGAGCATAGAACAAGGAGGCAGGGGCGAACTGACCATTTGGAAACTCGGGTACTGCCCGAGAGCCCGGGGTCAGTAGGGGGCCCCATGAGATGCCCCTGGAACCTTTTCATAGGCTTTTTTGAGTTTGGCCAAGGACACAGGGGCCCCATGATCCCCTATTGCCCAGGGGCCCCATGATCCCCTATTGCCTGGGGGCCCCATGAGTTGTCAGTCCGCCCCTGCTAGGAGGACTAATTAGACTCCCTGAAATGACACAAGGAATGTGCACAACTCTGAATTTCAATTATCAGCAACAGGTGTTTTTTGCAATTATCATACAAATATAACAAAATCTCCTAACAGTACATTTAACAGTCCCAAAGGTAGCAAGTAAGAGAAACGTATTTTTAGGTGTGACACCGACTTCAAAGAATCAAAAATATCAAATCAACTATTTAAAGCACTTTGCTAAATCTAATCACCAGAATATAGAAATTCCCGTGCCAAAATCATTCATTTTATGGTCATTTTACAACAAATTCCCGTTTCTTGTGGCACATGTTGGGGTTGTTTCATAAAACCAAACAAAGTGCAATTAGTGGAAAAGTGCAGCAACTGATAACAACCAGATAAGTGAGTTCTGATTGGCTCCTGTGATTTACTGCACCGTACACATCATCACTGCGGTCTGCACTATTAAATATGACGACAGGTGTTGGGCCAAACATTAAATCAGGTCATAATTTTAAGATCGTATATACAGGAGTACCTCGGTTTATGAATTCAATGCGTTCTGCGGGACTTTTCGTCTTGCGAAAAATTCGTAAACCGAAATGTGGTTTCCCATAGGAATGCATTGAAAACCAATTAATCCGTTCCGGAGGTCAGAAAAAAGTCAAAAAAGGTCTATCTGTTCAAAACTCTTTATAATGTGCACTTTAAAGGCATAAATACTGTACAGGGATATGACAAAAAAAATTCATAAATGCATTGAAAACCAATTAATCCGTTCGTATTGCGAAAAAAATTAGTAAACCGAGCCGTTATTTTCAATCGTAAACCGAAAATTACATTAACCGAGGCGTTCATAAACCGAAGTACGCCTGTAATTGAAACTGATCATTTTATCTCATCAATACTTTAAAAATATAATCAAAATACATTTGGTTTCTGATACTGATATTTTGCATTTTTCGATCGAATTTTTCATGATTAAAGTGACATTTAAATGGTTTTAAAAAAATGATATTCTACCCAAGTATGTATTCCTAACTCATAAAGTCCATTCTATTGCTTTCATCATCCTCTAAATTCTTTACTTTTTGCTGCTGTGATCCATCTTAATGTTAGAGCGTGGCTAGGGTCATTCTCCATAGTCCCTCTGTAATCAGTCACCCTCTCTTTGTCAGTCCTGAGGTGGACTGTGGACTATGAGATTTGTAGTGTCCATAGAGCTGTGTACAAGACTGCAACTAACATGCACTGCTGGTTCCACACAAGGAGGGAGAAGGAGAGGTTTGGGAGCTCACGCAGGATGTTACAAGGAGGCAGGAAAACACAGTAAGAAACAATTTCATGAAGAATGCTGCAGATTACAGGGCCTTTAAGGAGTGGATTTGTCTGGATTATTTTTTTTAATAAAGATATTGTTTAGTGTCACGTTAATGTACGTTCCTCCTGTGAATAGAATACGTGATCTGACACTGGAGAGTCCAGCACAAAGGTGATGTAGTTTTACTATGTTATTCTTATGGTGGAATCTTCAAACACAAAGAAAGCAGCATGGAGGGGTTCAGTGAAGGTGGCGGTTAGAGATGAACGAATCGAACTTGGCGAAGTGGAATTCGTTTCGAATATTAGGAAAAATTTGATTCACGCCGAATCCGAATATTAGCAAACTTCGGATGCACGAATCGAATTTTCCCCGATCGGACGATTTTCATCCCTTCTACAGCCGGCAAAAAGTGTCCCTGCAGAGCTCCGCTATTTCTGACAGTTCTCTGACAGTTCCTTCACATTTACAGCGGTTGAAACATTGTATCTATTTGTTTCCATTTAGGATACAGATGTTTTTATTCGGAAACAAATAGATACAATGTTTCAACCGCTGTAAATGTGAAGGAACTGTCAGAGAACTGTCAGAAATAGCGGAGCTCTCTGCAGATACACTTTTTGCTGGACTAGAATTCTTCTTATTTTCATCCTACTTCTTCTTCTTCTTCATCCTCATCCTACTTCTTCTTCTTCTTCATCCTCATCCTTCTTCTTCTTCTTCATCCTCATCCTACTTCTTCTTCTTCATCCTCATCCTACTTCTTCTTCTTCTTCTTCTTCATCCTCATCCTACTTCTTCTTCTTCATCCTCATCCTACTTCTTCTTCTTCTTCATCCTCATCCTACTTCTTCTTCTTCATCCTCATCCTTCTTCTTCTTCTTCATCCTCATCCTACTTCTTCTTCTTCTTCTTCATCCTCATCCTACTTCTTCTTCTTCTTCATCCTCATCCTACGTCTTCTTCTTCTTCTTCTTCTTCTTCATCCTCATCCTACTTCTTCTTCTTCTTCATCCTCATCCTACTTCTTCTTCTTCTTCTTCATCCTCATCCTACTTCTTTTTCTTCTTCTTCTTCTTCTTCTTCTTCATCCTCATCCTACTTCTTCTTCTTCATCTTCTTCTTCATCCTCAGCCTTCTTCTTCTTCTTCTTCTTCATCCTCATCCTACTTCTTCTTCTTCTTCTTCTTCATCCTCATCCTACTTCTTCTTCTTCTTCTTCTTCATCCTCATCCTACTTCTTCTTCTTCTTCCCCATCCTTCTTCTTCTTCTTCTTCTTCATCCTCATCCTACTTCTTCTTCTTCTTCTTCATCCTCATCCTACTTCTTCTTCTTCTTCTTCATCCTCATCCTTCTTCTTCTTCTTCTTCTTCTTCATCCTCATCCTACTTCTTCTTCTTCTTTTTCTTCTTCTTCATCCTCATCCTACTTCTTCTTCTTCTTCATCCTCATCCTACTTCTTCTTCTTCTTCTTCATCCTCATCCTACTTCTTCTTCTTCTTCTTCTTCCTCATCCTACTTATTCTTCTTCTTCTTCTTCTTCATCCTCATCCTACTTCTTCTTCTTCTTCTTCATCCTCATCCTACTTCTTCTTCTTCTTCTTCCTCCTCATCTTACTTCTTCTTCTTCTTCTTCTTCTTCTTCCTCATCCTCATCCTACTTCTTCTTCTTCTTCATCATCCTCATCCTACTTCTTCTTCTTCTTCTTCCTCATCCTACTTCTTCTTCTTCTTCTTCTTCCTCATCCTCTTCTTCTTCTTCTTCTTCTTCATGCTCATCCTCATCCTCTTCTTCTTTTTCTTCTTCTTCATCCTCATCCTCTTCTTCTTATTCTTCTTCTTCCTCTTCCTCATCCTCTTCTTTTTCATCCTCTTCTTCCTCTTCTTCTTCTTCATCCTCTTCTTCATCCTCTTCTTCTTTTTCTTCTTTTTGTCTTCCTCTTGCAGGTCACTGCTCATGCGCAGATTTTTTATCGGCAAAAAATCGTCCGATTTGCCCACTATTGCCGCGGGTGCTGTATGGCCTCCCATTGCTGCTGCCTCCACCGCCACACTGTGGCTCCACACTCTGGTTTTGGCCCCGTGACTGGCCAAATGAGTGAAGTGTGCGGTGATTCTAAGATCGACGGCACTCATCTGCATGTCATACTGACTGACAGTATTATTTCTCTTCCCCAGCAGACTCCAAGGGCATTTAAATTAAAGGTACAGTGTTCTGCACTAATATAAAGGCTCTCTGAAGCCTAGAAACCCTTTTTATAAGTTAAATTCGCAGTGAATAAATTCGCATCGAATCAAATTTATTCCACAAATTCGGCGAATCAGCCGAATCGAATTTTTGAATAATTCGCTCATCTCTAGTGGCGGTGAAGGTGTGGAGGTGTCTGATGGGGTCACACAGCTGGAAGAAGGACAGACGTCCTGCATCATAATCCAGATAGATCCCCACAGTCTTCAGAGAAGATTTAGAGTCTATTGTTATACCTGACTTGTTGTGCTTTGTAAAGAGAGCCTCCCTGGGTCAGACCCCATGACTTGTCATTATAACCTATATAAGATTCCTTTCCAACTATCTTCCTCTCTATGCTGTGACCGGCCACCCCGATCAGCCATTCCTTTGCTCCACTCACATCCACCTCCCAGTAATGTCTCCCGGATGAGAAGCTCTGTGTACTTAATACCTGTCTGGAATTAAATCTCTCTGGAACATCCAGTCTAATTTCTAGTTTACTGGTGCGAGTAGCTGATTTCAGATCCTGTGATATAATAATGTAATTATTGGCTGTTTTTATATCCAATAAGATGTCTGATTTCTTCATCACTGAGAATTGTCTCTTTGTCTTCAGATCTATCAGACTGTCTGTAAAGTGGAGAAGTCCTCTGTGGAGCATCTGTGAGATCATTCCTTCATCCAGACATTCAGCATCTCTTACATCACCACTCCTAGGAGTGATGTCATCACTGATCATTTCTTTCTTTAGCACAGTTACTGGATCTGTGATGGTACATATGGCCCCCATTTCATCAATCTTCCTGGACAGCTCATTCTTCTGTTTCTCCAATTGCTGAACCATATCCGTGACTGACTGGGAGATCTTCTCCTCCTGTCTGGAGACCTCAGTCAGGACTCTCTTCTCTACATCATCCAGATGTTTCCTGATGTCTCTAAACAGCTCAGTGACTCTCCCGGTGACATCGTCTGCTTTTCCTTTCTCTCCTGTTCTATGATTTTCTAGATTCTGGATTCTCTTCTCAGTCTCTTGTCTGTCATTGTCCAGTTTCTCAGTTACATCTTTCAGTTTCTGTTTCTTCTTCTCGGAGGCCACATTCAGAGGCTCCACCTGGTGTCCTTTGTGGTCTCCAGCCACCCAGCAGGTCATACAGATACAGGCACTGTCCTCTGTGCAGTAATATTTCAGGATCTCTTTGTGTGTGGGGCATTTTCTGTCTTCAAATGATGTGGTGGGATCAGTTAAAATGTGATCTGGTGACTTGCTGTGGTTTCTTAAGTGTTTATCACATAATGAGGCCTCACATAGTAGACAGCCAGTCAGCCAATGAGGAAAGAAAGGGGGCAGGCCAAGCTGCAACTACGTGTATGAATGGACACACAGAGCAGAGGGTGCCCCCATAGCAAGCTGCTTGCTCTGGGGGCACCCGACAGGCAGGAAGAGCCAGGAGAGCCTGCAGGGGACCTGAGAAGAGGAGGATCCAGGCTGCTCTGTGCAAAAGCACTTTACACAGCAGGGAAGTATAGACATGTTTGTTATTTTACAGAAAAAAATTAACCTTTAGAATCGCTTTCATTTTTTTGTCAATTCTGTGAGATTATGAACAAATTTTTAGATTCCATCATTTCCTGTAGATGATATCTCAGCATTCACTATCTGTACGCCACCTCCCAGAAGCCTTCACTTCCTTGTTGCATCACAGAAAAGGGTGTGATAGGGTGTGTTCACCACTCTGGACCACACCTCCCTCATTACAATACTACCTTCTACCCACTTTCTATACAATCTCCTTTAGATCTCCCATCAGCTATGTAGTACAAGGGCCAGTCTGATTTGATACAAATTCAATAGATTGGTCAGATGTGTCCTCCTATTCCATAGTTCTGGTAAATCTAAAGGAAATTGTACGATCAGATTGCATAATGTATGTCCATCCTAATACAAGTACATAGGAGGGAGTGGACAGAGACACTCAGTTGTTAGGCCGCGTTCACACCACCACGTAGCGAAAAATCATATGCTCGCATGCATTTGTTTTGGGTGTTTTGGAGCGTTTTCACTCGTCATGCATAGGGCAGCTCATTCACTTGGACGGCCTGCCATACACGCAACAATCGCCCCGGAAAATCTCCAGAACTTTTTGTGGAGCAGAGCTCCAGTTTTTGGTGTGTTTGCCACACTCGGGTGGCCTTTAACCACTTGCCCTCCAGAGGATTTACCCCCATTCATGACCAGGCCTTTTTTTGCGATACAGTGCTGAGTTACTTTAACTGACAACTGCGCGGTCATGCAACGCTGCACCCAAATTAAATTGACATCTTTTATTTCCCACAAATTGAGCTTTCTTTCGGTGGTATTTGATCGCCTCTGCGTTTTTATTTTTTGCACGATAATCAAAAAAATCCGACAATTTTGAGAAAAAACAATATTTTGGACTTTTTGCTATTAAACATGTCCAGTAAAAAATATAAAAAATCTAATTTCGTCATAAATTTAGGTCAAAATGTATTCTGCTCCGTGTCTGTTAAAAAAAATTCCAATACGTGTAAATGAATTGGTTTACGTGAAAGTTCTAGCGTTTACAAATGGCGGTATAGATAACGGGATTTTTTTTCTCTACTAGGAATGGCGGCGATCAGCGACTTTTAGCGGGACTGCGGCAGTCCCCAGTGACACCAATACAGTGATTAGTGCTAAAAAAAAAAGCACTGACACTCTATTAATGGCACTGGGCAGGAAGGGGTTAATGTGAGAGGCGATCAAAGGGTTAACTGTGTGCTGGGAGTTTTTTACTAGGGGATGGGGGGGGGTGTTCTTCACTGTTTGCACACTGATTGGGATGGCTGTACTGTGCACAGCCATCCCGAGCAGTGTGGACGAGCTGACAGGGAGGAAGATGGTTTGTAAACAAAATAATCTTCCTCCTCATCGGAGATGCTCAGTAATCACTGAGAGCCGGCGGGTAATTACCGGCTGGGACCCGGTAATTGACACCCATGGCCGCGAATGGCAGTGTGGGTAGGGCGTGCGAGCGGCTCGCTCGCGCCCACTACCTGGAAATGCAGAATGACGTATATATACGTGATCCAGTATATCTGCTATAGGGCGGTCCTAAAGCGGTTAACATGCAATGACAACACAAATACGATGCACATTTGCAGCATGTTTCTGAAACACATGGCAAAGCACACATTTTCCCTGCAGTCTGCCATGTGTTCAGAAACACAGATGTGAATGGAGCCTGATTGTGTAAACAAACCCATTTCACTTTCAGGCCCCATTCACCCCGAGAATAGCGGGAGCGCAGGCTTTTTGCTCATTTTTCCAGTGACACACATAGATTTAGAAATTTCTGAGACACATATAATAATTCTTTAGAAACTATAGGCGATTTCGGATAATTAAAGAGCGAGTGAAATAAAAATAAAGTGTGATTTTATTTTATCACACAATGGCTTAAAATAACAATGTATACCGTATCATGAATACCAGTCCAGTGCAGGTAAAGCAAAAATATAAAAACAGAAGTTATAAAGATGTGTCAACCTTATTGTCATGGCTGTCCTGCCATGTGCTTCTTGTCTGTTCAATATAGTATGAGTCTGAGCAAGAAGAAGGAAGTGACGTGATCTTAGGTCTCTAATGCAGGCCATAGACAGGGAGAAAACCGGCCTTTTTTTTTTTAGAAAAACGAAAAATCGGTCGTTCAATCAGCCGACGTTACCACTATTGGTAAAAAAAAGTCGGCTGATTTTCGTTCTGTCTACGGCCGGCAAATATAAGTGATAAATATGAAGTGTCCTGCAGAGAGCTCCACTATTATATTTGACATTTAAAAGTACAGTTGCAAGAAAAAGTATGTGAACCCCTTGGGATTACGTGCAGTTTTGCATGAATTGGGCATAAAATGTGCTCTGAACGTCATCTAAGTCACAACAATAGAAGAACACAGTCTGCTGAACATAATACTACACAAACATTAGATGTTGCCATGGTTTAATTGCACATAACATGTAAACATTCACAGTCCAGGGAGGAAAAAGTATGTGAGGCCCTAGCTTAATGACTTCTCCCAGAGCTAATTGGAGCCAGGAGTGAGCCAACCTTGACTCCAATCAGTGTGATGATATTGGATGTGTTGCTGACAGCTGTCCTGCCCTTAAAAAACACACACCTGATTTGGGTTTACTGGTTTCAAGAAGCACTGTCTGATGTGAACCATGCCTCGCAGAAAAGAGCTCTCAGAAGACCTACGATCAAGAATTGCTGACTTGCATAAAGCTGGAAAGGGTTACAAAAGTATCTCCAAATGCCTTGATGTTCATGTGTCCACGGTAAGACAGACTGTCTACAAATGGAGAAAGTTTAGCACTGTTGCTACTCTCCCTAGGCGCGGTCGTCCTGTAAAAAATGACTGCAAGAGCAAAGCGCAGAATGCTGCATGAGGTAAAGAAGAATCCCAGAGTGTCAGCTAAAGACCTACAGAAATCTCTGGCACATGCTAACATTTTTGTTGACACATCTACAATAAGGAAAACATTAAACAAGAATGGAGTACATGGGAGGACACCACGGAGGAAGCCATTGCTGTCCAAAAAGAATATTGCAGCACGTTTGAAGTTTGCAAAAGAGCACCTGGATGTTCCACAGCACTACTGGCAAAATATACTGTGGACAGATGAAACCAAGATTGAGTTGTTTGGGAAGAACACACAACACTATGTGTGGAGAAAAAAAGGCACAGCACACCAACATCAAAACCTCATCCCCACTGTAAAACATGGCAGAGGGAACATCATGGTTTGGGGCTGCTTTGCTGCCTCAGGGCCTGGACGGATTGTTGTCATTGATGGGAAAATGAATTCCAGAGTTTATCAAGACATTTTGCAGGAAAACGTACGACCATCTGTCCGCCAACTGAAGCTCCGCAGAGGATGGGTGATGCAACAGGACAATGACCCAAAGCATACAAGTCATTCAACAAAACAATGGCTGCAACAGCACAGAATACGCCTTCTGGAGTGGCCCAGTCAGAGTCCTGACCTCAACCCCATTGAAATGCTGTGGCATGACCTTAAGAGAGCGATTCACACCAGACATCCCAAGAATATTGCTACACTGAAACAGTTTTGTGAAGAGGAGTGGTCCAAAATGACTCCAGATCATTGTGCAGGTCTGATCTGCAACTACAGGAAACGTTTGGTTGAGGTTATTGCTGCCAAAGGAGGGTCAGCCAGTTATTAAGTCCAAAGGTTCACATACTTTTTCCTCCCTGCACTGTGAATGTTTACATGTTATGTGCAATTAAACCATGGCAACATCTAATGTTTGTGTAGTATTATGTTCAGCAGACTGTGTTCTTCTATTGTTGTGACTTAGATGACGTTCAGAGCACATTTTATGCCCAATTCATGCAAAGTTCCACGTAATCCCAAGGGGTTCACATACTTTTTCTTGCAACTGTATAGCAAAGTTGCAACATTGTATCTATTTGTATCCATTTTGGATACAGATGTTTCTATTCAGATACAAATAGATACAATGTTGCAAGTTTGCTATACTTTTAAATGTCAAATATAATAGCAGACGGAGCTCTCTGCAGGGACACTTCACTATTCTATTTGACATTTAAAAGTACAGATGTTCTTCTTTTTCTTTTTGTCTTCATCTTCTTCTTCTTCTGTTTCTTCTTTTTCTTCTTCTTCTTGCAGGTCACGGCTCATGTGCATTTTTTTAATCGGTAAAAAGATCGGCCAATTTACCCATCTTTGCCGCGAAAATCGGCCGATCGGCAAATTAGGCCACTTTTTTTCCAACTTTACCGATTAAAAAAATGTGTCAGAATTAAGAAAAACTGCCGACAAATTCATAAGCCCTCAGGGGGCAAAAAGGCAATAAACACAACATAATGGGGTCAAAGAGTAATAGAGGTATGAGTCCCTGGAAGCGGGTACATCTCTGGAACCCTCCCCACTGGAAACCCAACTTAGCTGGGGGGCCCAACCCCCACCAGGTGGACAACTACAGGCCGCCGTGGTACCCAAACAACGCAGTCCAGGTAGTCCCCAACCCAACTGCTCAGTAGGACCGACAGCCTGGCACCCAACTAGGGCCTACCTGAGAAAACCTCCCTCCCTGGAGCCTGTTTACACAGTCACAGCCATTCTCAACCAAAGTTCTGTGGGATCATAGGGTACCTCCAGAGTTTGTTAGGGGTTCCTTGAGCTGTGGCTGATTTACCTGCCATTTGATGGTAACAGCATACTTCCAGGACTAACTCCACTTCATAAAGCCAGAAGCATGACACCAATTATCTTCTGTCTGTAGGGTGACATTCTGAGCACCACTGCAAGGGTTGTATTCTTCCTACTGAAAACCAATATAAAAGGCAGCTTTACCATTGACCTTTGATGAATTGGTTTTAGTAAGGGTTTTCTGAGAACTAAAATATATTTTATGGGTTCCTCTGGGGCAAAAGGGTTGGAAAAAGCTGTCCTAGAGAGTGCATCATCATTCAGGGGTCCCTTCATCAGGGAAAGTCATTTATTGCAGAAGATTGAGGTGTGCTATAGGGATCTAGAGAAAGGTAGGGACATTTTCTTATTCATACATGCAGTGCAGTAATGCAGGCCATACATGGGTCGAATCCCAAAAGATTTTTCATCCGAAAATCGAAAACGTTCGTTTGGTAATCCAATGGAGCCATCCATGATTTTGAAAATCGGCTGACCAAGTCATAAAGTTCACCCCATATAACAGGCGAAACTTCTGTTCCTTGCAGGTCACGGCTCATGCGCATATTCTTTGCTGAAAAACGATCGTACGATTTGACCATCATTGAGTCGAAAATCTGTTGTTTTTCATGAATTTTCCAACATGCCCGATCACTGAAAAAGAGGAGTAACCACAAAAATCGCCTGGTGCCATTGACCCACTAACAGAGCAAAAATCGGCCGATCATTCTTAGGTTTGATTTTCGGATGAAAAATCAGTCAAATTTTGACCCATGTATGGCCGGCATAACAGAGGGATGATATAATGTAATAAAAGAACATGCCTGGAGAAATATTTGGTGTAAACTTACTTTATTTGCTTAAATTTGTAAATATAAGTTATTTAAATGGCAAAATATTACATGGATGAAAACAGGTTACACAAACTGCGATGTATTCAGTTATGATTGCGTTGATCACATTTATTCTCAGAATGTTTCTTTCCTGGCCCCGGCACTAAGTATATATTCTGGAAGACCCAATTCAACAATCTTAATAATGTACAAATACTAGGCAAAGATTTGGGTCATTACCTGGATTGTAATCGGTAAAATCTTTTTTTCCAGTGTTTCTATATTGATATGTATTGAATAAAGAAGAATTGTTTGTACGCCATTAAGATTGTTGAACAAATTCACTTATTGGCTCTTCCAGAATATATGTTTGGTGTCGGGACAAGGAAAGAAACATTGTGATATTGAATGTAGGATAGTCCGCCTATAGTGGGCTCTGGGTGACACCCCGTGTTATATTTGTACAGACAAATGTTTGGAACCACCAAAGCCCTGAAAATCAATAGGTTATGGCCAAGTTTGTTTGCATGTAGTATGAATCATTTTATATTACTAGTGGAAAGCCTTGGTACATTCTAACCAATAGGAAGGCTCAAGAGTTAGTATAGTTGGGAATAAGCTCAGGGTTTGCAGGAAAAAGTCAAATATCATTTATACTTAACATATACTTATGTATTTTTTTATCATTTTCTTGACTTGACTTATCCACTCTTGTGAGGTTCACTTTAAGATTACTTGCTAATCCCTCCACTGGCCTCCATTCAGTGTCCTCCATCCCTCTCTGCCAATCCTTCCACTGGCCTCCACTCAGTGTCCTCCATCCCTCTCTGCCAATCCTTCCACTGGCCTCCACTCAGCATCCTTCATCACTCTCTGCCAATCCCTCCACTGGCCTCCACTTAGTGTCCTCCATCCCTCTCTGCCAATCCCTCCACTGGCCTCCACTCAGTGTCCTCCATCCCTCTCTGCCAATCCCTCCACTGGCCTCCACTCAGCATCCTTCATCCCTCTCTGCCAATCCCTCCACTGGCCTACACTCAGTGTCCTTCATCCCTCTCTGCCAATCCCTCCACTGGCCTCCACTCAGTGTCCTCCATTCCTCTCTGCCAATCCCTCCACTAGCCTCCACTCAGTGTCCTCCATACCTCTCTGCCAATCCATCCACTAGCCTCCACTCAGCGTCCTTCATCCTTCTCTGACAATCCCTCCACTGGCATCCACTCAGTGTCCATCAACCCTCACTGCCAATCCTTCCACTGGCCTCCACTCAGTATCCTCCATCCCTCTCTGACAATCCTTCCACTGGCCTCCGCTCAGTGTCCTCCATCCAACTCTGCCAATCCTTCCACTGGCCTCCGCTCAGTGTCCTCCACCCCTCTCTGCCAATCCTTCCACTGTCCTCCACTCAGTGTCCTTCATCCCTCTCTGCCAATCCCTTCACTGGCCTCCACTCAGTGTCCTCCATCCCTATTTGCTAATCCCTTCACTCAGTGTCCTCCATCCCTCTCTGCCAATCCTTCCACTGGCCTCCACTCAGTGTCCTTCATCCCTTTCTGCCAATCCCTCCACTGGCCTCCACTTAGTGTCCTCCATCCCTCTCTGCCAATCCCTCCACTGGCCTCCACTCAGTGTCCTCCATCCCTCTCTGCCAATCCCTCCACTGGCCTCCACTCAGCATCCTTCATCCCTCTCTGCCAATCCCTCCAATGGCCTACACTCAGTGTCCTTCATCCCTCTCTGCCAATCCCTCCACTGGCCTCCACTCAGTGTCCTCCATTCCTCTCTGCCAATCCCTCCACTAGCCTCCACTCAGTGTCCTCCATACCTCTCTGCCAATCCATCCACTAGCCTCCACTCAGCGTCCTTCATCCTTCTCTGACAATCCCTCCACTGGCATCCACTCAGTGTCCATCAACCCTCACTGCCAATCCTTCCACTGGCCTCCACTCAGTGTCCTCCATCCCTCTCTGACAATCCTTCCACTGGCCTCCGCTCAGTGTCCTCCATCCCTCTCTGACAATCCTTCCACTGGCCTCCGCTCAGTGTCCTTCATCCCTCTCTGCCAATCCCTCCACTGGCCTCCGCTCAGTGTCCTCCATCCAACTCTGCCAATCCTTCCACTGGCCTCCGCTCAGTGTCCTCCACCCCTCTCTGCCAATCCTTCCACTGGCCTCCACTCAGTGTCCTTCATCCCTCTCTGCCAATCCCTTCACTGGCCTCCACTCAGTGTCCTCCATCCCTATTTGCTAATCCCTTCACTCAGTGTCCTCCATCCCTCTCTGCCAATCCTTCCACTGGCCTCCACTCAGTGTCCTTCATCCCTTTCTGCCAATCCCTCCACTGGCCTCCACTCAGTGTCCTCCATCCCTCTCTGCCAATCCTTCCACTGGCCTTCACTCAGTGCCCTCCACCCCTCTCTGCCAATCCCTCTACTGACCTCCACTCAGTGTCCTTCATCCCTCTCTGCCAATCCCTTTACTGGCCTCCACTCAGTGTCCTCCATCCCTATTTGCTAATCCCTCCACTCAGTGTCCTCCATCCCTCTCTGCCAATCCTTCCACTGGCCTCCAATCAGTGTGTCCTTCATCCCTCTCTGCCAATCCCTCCACTGACTTCCACTCAGTGTCCTCCACCCCTCTCTGCCAATCCCTCCACTGGCTTCCCATTGCCCAACGGATACAATTCAAAACATTAACAATTACATATAAAGCCATTTATAACTCCGCCCCAAATTACATCACCGATCTTGTCTCCAAATATCACCCAAACTGTCCACTTTGCTCCTCCCACGACCTCCTGCTTGCTAGCTCTCTTGTCTCCTCCTCCCATGCTCGTCTCCAGTACTTCTCCAGAGCTTCCCCCATCCTCTGGAACTCTCTACCCCAATTTATCAGACTATCACCTACTCTGCTCACTTTTAGGTGATCCCTGAAAACCTATCTCTTCAGGGAAGCCTATCCTGCCCTCAGCTAACAATGGAATCTTCTATTCCTCCTACCTGTCCATTTCCCACAGTTATTACATTTTGTATTACTAGCCCCTCCCTCTTCGATTGTAAGCTCCCAGGATCAGGGCCCTCCTATCCCTCTTGTATTGAACTGTATCATTCCTGTATTGTCTCCCTTTATATTGTAAAGTGCTGAGCAAACTGTTGGCGCTATATAAATCCTGTATAATAATAATAATAATTTGCAAAGATCAATATTTTTAACACTGATTAAACAATTCTGTTTTGGGTTAAAAGGAAAAAACTAAAGTCATTTAGCAAGTTTAGCAGAAAATCTTACTATAATCTATGGCTAACTATGGCACTAAAAGTTACATTTACAAGATTATATCACTAAGCAATAATAAAAAAATATACTTTAACCTCTTGCCGTCCGCCTGCTGTTTATAAACGGCAGGGTGGTGGCAGTCCAGAGGCGGGTTGCAGTTCATAAACGGCACCCGCCTTTTCTAGCTGTGCGCGCTCTCTGGGAGCGCGCAGCACCGCGATCCGGTGCCCGCTGTGTCCTCCGGACACAGTGAAACACCGATCGTCAGACGGGACCTCTGTACGAGGTCCCGATCTGGTGATCACTGATTGGCCAATCAGTCATCACATGCAAAGTAGTAAGCAAGATGTCACTTGTGACATCATTGCTTACTACGTGTGAAATCTGTGAATGATCACAGAGGTCACATGGTACAGGGCTATTCACAACAGCCTTGTACCATGTGACAAGCTCTGACCAATCACAGCTCACTCAGTACTTCTCAATGACTGCAAGAATGCAGACAGAGAGAAAGAGAAATGATTGCTTTTATCATTGTGGGTGTAAAAGCAATCAGTGTAAAAAAAAAAAAAATTCTTCATCACCCCCCACAAGTAGTACAGTGTCACCATGGTGACACTGTACTGCTAGGGTGACAGTATATTTAAAAAAATAAAAATAAAAAATAATAATATAAAAAAAAAAATGTAAAAAAAAAATGTTTAAAAATTATAATTTTTGGTTATAAACTAATTTGGATTTTTTTTTTTTTACTAAAAAAAAACGGAATAAATTTTGGCCAAGATTTATGATGAAATAATATTTATTTGCAAAATTTTATAAAAAAACCCACTTTTTTTCAAAATTTTTGGACATTTTCATTTACATAGCAAAAAAAATTTAAATCCCAGTGGTGAATAAATACCACCAAAATAAAGCTTTATCTATCTAAAAAAAATGGTCAAAAATTCATATGGGTACAGTATTGCATGACCGCGCAATTGTCATTCAAAGTGTGATAGCACTGAAAGCTGAAAATTGCCATGGACTGCAAGGGGGTCAAAGTGTCAAAGTGTCCGGTCAGGAAGTGGATATATATCTATTTTTTTGCTTTTTTTTTTTTTACTTTTTTGTTATTATGTCTCTGCATGCATGTTTTTTTTCCCAGACATGCATCTAAATTGTATGTTGGGGCAACATAAAAACAAATGCAGTACATCTCTGCAGTACATGCACATTTCCCCATGTTTTATCCCTTTAACCACTTCAATACCGGGCACTTTCACCCCCTTCCTGCCCAGGTCAATTTTCACATTTCAGCGCTGTCGCATTTTGAATGATAATTGTGCGATCATGCAACACTGTACCCATATGAAATTTTTATCACTTTTGCACACATAGAGATTTCTTTTGGTGGTATTTTATTACCACTGGGTTTTTTATTCTTTGCGCTATAAATTAAAAAAGACTGAAAATGTTGAAAAAAAAACTTGCTTCTCTTCATTTTGCAAATAATCTTTTATCAAAAATTTAGACAAAAATGGCCAAATTAGTGTATATTATTGAGTCGGTAGGAAAGTTACAGAGTTCACAAACTATGGTATATATTTGAAAATCGATCAATCCTGATGTACTGACGGCCAATCTAATTTCTTAAGGCCCAAAAATACCGGGACAGTACAAATATCCCCCAAATGACCCTTTGTGGAAAGTAGACAGTCTGAGGTATTTAATAAGAGGCATGGTGAGTTTTTTGAAGTTGTAATTTTTTGTTATAATTTTAGGGAAAATGTGGAAGAAAGTAAAAAACAATTCACAATGCTGTCACAAATGCAGTACAGAATCATCATATAACTGGTGTGTCGGTGATCAGCGATACTGACAGGTGACAGTATTTAAAAAAAAAGAGAAAATTTTTTTTAAATTTTTTAAAAAATTGTATTACTTTTTTTTTAAAGATTTTTTTACTCCTGTGACCAGAGCAATATAATATTACCCTAGTAACATTGTACGACTCTGGGCAATGGATCAGGATTTTTCTTTTTTTACACATTATGATTGCTTATGCTAGTGAATTTCCCTGGTATAAAAAACTATTGTTACCGAATGAAACTGATTCATTCAATAGTTATTGTGATTAGCTGTGATTGACCAATCACAGCTAGCAGCACAATGGTAAGCAATGATTGGCATGAAAGGAAGCCATTCATTATTTACAACTGTCATGTGATCTGCTGTGATTGGTCACAGCAATCACATGGTACCGGCAGCAGGCCGGGACAGTGATCTGTCATTGGCCGTGTCTGATGGACACAGCTGGTGACAGATCACGCCGGAGCACAGCCCGTGGGGTGCACAGTCCCTGTGGTGCAAGCGAAGTGTGATCCTGGGAGGATGTCATATGACAATAGGCTGGGCAGGAAGGTGATACAGTCCCTGCAAGTGGAGAAAACTACCTCTTGATCTGCCAGAAGGGCACTCAGCTTCTAAGTTTCTGTTTTGAGCTGACAACACGTGCCATTTATAGAGATCAGGTAGTGTCAGCCCAGCCAATTTGCTAAACCTCTCAATCGCTCCCACCTCTACAGCATAGACACTGATTACTCTGTAGTCTGAGCATAGAACTAGGAGGCAGGGGCGAACTGACCATTTGGAAACTCGGGTACTGCCCGAGGGCCCGGGGTCAGTAGGGGGCCCCATGAGATGCCCCTGGTACCTTTTCATAGGCTTTTTTGAGTTTGGCCAAGGACACAGGGGCCCCATGATCCCCTATTGCCCAGGGGCCCCATGATCCCCTATTGCCCGGGGGCCCCATGAATTGTCAGTCCGCCCCTGCTAGGAGGACTAATTAGACTCCCTGAAATGACACAAGGAACGTGCACAACTCTGAATTTCAATTATCAGCAACAGGTGTTTTTTGCAATTATCATACAAATATAACAAAATCTCCTAACAGTACATTTAACAGTCCCAAAGGTAGCAAGTAAGAGAAACGTATTGTTAGGTGTGACACAGACTTCAAAGAATCAAAAATATCAAATCAACTATTTAAAGCACTTTGCTAAATCTAATCACCAGAGTATAGAAATTCCCGTGCCAAAATCATTCATTTTATGGCCATTTTACAGCAAATTCCCGTTTCTTGTGACACATGTTGGGGTTGTTTCATAAAACCAAACAAAGTGCAATCAGTGGAAAAGTGCAGCAACTGATAACAACCAGATAAGTGAGTTCTGATTGGCTCCTGTGATTTACTGCACCGTACCCATCATCACTGCGGTCCGCACTATTAAATATGATGACAGGTGTTGGGCCAAACATTAAATCAGGTCATATTTTTAAGATCGTATATACAGGCGTACCTCGGTTTATGAATTCAATGCGTTCTGCGGGACTTTTCGTCTTGTGAAAAATTTGTAAACCGAAATGTGGTTTCCCATAGGAATGCACTGAAAACCAATTAATCCGTTCCGGAGGTCAGAAAAAAGTCAAAAAAAGTCTATCTGTTCAAAACTCTTTATAATGTGCACTTTAAAGGCATAAATACTGTACAGGGACATGACAAAAAAAAATTTGTAAATGCATTGAAAACCAATTAATCCGTTCGTATTGCGAAAAAAATTAGTAAACCGAGCCATTATTTTCAATGGATTCTCATTCGTAAACCGAAAATTACATTAACCGAGGCGTTCATAAACCGAAGTATGCCTGTAATTGAAACTGATCATTTTATTTCATCAATACTTTAAAAATATAATCAAAATACATTTGGTTCCTGATACTGATATTTTGCATTTTTCTATCTAATTTTTCATGATTAAATTGACATTTAAATGGTTTTAAAAAAATGATATTCCACCCAAGTATGTATTCCTAACTCATAAAGTCCATTCTATTGCTTTCATCCTCTAAATTCTTTACTTTTTGCTGCTGTGATCCATCTTAATGTTAGAGCGTGGCTAGGGTCATTCTCCATAGTCCCTCTCTAATCAGCCACCCTCTCTTTGTCAGTCCTGAGGTGGACAGTGGACTATGAGATTTGTAGTGTCCATAGAGCTGTGTACAAGACTGCAACTAACATGCACTGCTTGTTCCACACAAGGAGGGAGAAGGAGAGGTTTGGGAGCTCACGCAGGATGTTACAAGGAGGCAGGAAAACACAGTAAGAAACAATTTCATGAAGAATGCTGCAGATTACAGGACCTTTAAGGAGTGGATTTGTCTGGATTATTTTTTTTAAAAATAAAGATATTGTTTCGTGTCTCGTTAATGTACGTTCCTCCTGTGAATTGAATACGTGATCTGACACTGGAGAGTCCAGCACAAAGGTGATATAGTTTTACTATGTTATTCTTATGGTGGAATCTTCAAACACAAAGAAAGCAGCATGGAGGGGCTCAGTGAAGGTGGCGGTGAAGGTGTGGAGGTGTCTGATGGGGTCACTCAGCTGGTAGAAGGACAGAAGGCCAACATCATAATTCAGATAGATCCCAACAGTCTTCAGAGAAGATTTAGAGTCTATTGTTATACCTGACTTGTTGTGCTTTGTATAAAGAGTTTCTCTTTGGGACAGACCCCATGACTTGTCATTATAACCTATAAATGATTCATTTCCTGCAATCTTCCTCTCTATGCTGTGACTGGCCACCCCGATCAGCCATTCCTTTGCTCCACTCACATCCACCTCCCAGTAATGTCTCCCGGATGAGAAGCTCTGTGTACTTAATACCTGACAGGATTTAAACCTCTCTGGAACATCCGGTCTATTCTCTGGTTCACTGGTGCGAGTAGCTGATTTCAGATCCTGTGACATAATAATTTCATTATGAGCAGTGTTTATATCCAATAAGATGCCTGATTTCTCCATCACTGAGAATTGTCTCTTTGTCTTCAGATCTATCAGACTGTCTGTAAAGTGGAGAAGTCCTCTGTGGAGCATCTGTGAGATCATTCCTTCATCCAGACATTCAGCATCTCTTACATCACCACTCCTAGGAGTGATGTCATCACTGATCATTTCTTTCTTTAGCACAGTTACTGGATCTGTGATGGTACATATGGCCCCCATTTCATCAATCTTCCTGGACAGCTCATTCTTCTGTGTCTCCAATTGCTGAACCATATCCGTGACTGACTGGGAGATCTTCTTCTCCTGTCCGGAGACCTCAGTCAGGACTCTCTTCTCTACATCATCCAGATGTTTCCTGATGTCTCTAAACAGCTCAGTGACTCTCCCGGTGACATCGTCTGCTTTTCCTTTCTCTCCTGTTCTATGATTTTCTAGATTCTGGATTCTCTTCTCAGTCTCTTGTCTGTCATTGTCCAGTTTCTCAGTTACATCTTTCAGTTTCTGTTTCTTCTTCTCAGAGGCCACATTCAGAAGCTCCATCTTATGTCCATTGTGGTCTCCAGCCACCCAGCAGGTCATACAGATACAGGCACTGTCCTCTGTGCAGTAATATTTCAGGATCTCTTTGTGTGTGGAGCATTTTCTGTCTTCAAATGATGTGGTGGGATCAGTTAAAATGTGATCTGGTGACTTGCTGTGGCTTCTTAAGTGTTTATCACAAAATGAGGCCTCACATAGTAGACACGTTTTAGAAGCTGGTGCAGGAGGATCGCAGTACGTACAGAAGACTTCTGTGTCCTCCGGGTGAGCAGATCTGAAATTATCCACAATGTTACACAGCTTCCTGTTCTTCTCCAGCGGAGGGCGCTCTGTATACTGCTCTCTGCACTCCGGACAGGAATAATTGGTAGACTTCTTCTTCTGTGTATCCAGAACAGTCACTATACAGTCCCGGCAGAAGTTGTGTCCACATTTCAGTGATACGGGCTCCTTATAAAGGTTCAGGCAGATGGAGCAGTTCAGTTCCTCTCTCAGGCCAGAAGTCGCCATTCTGGGGATACAAATGGACTTTTGCTACAACTCTGTAGAGAAGAGAAGCTGGGAGCGGCTGATCTGTCCCGTACACAGAGGTGAATGTGAAAGTATTTCTGGGAATGCTTGTCATAAGTTCAGCGATGTCATATAAAATGAGATCCTCCCTGTTCACTTAACCCATTATTTGCTGTAGTTTGATACAACAATTCTAGGAAGTTTCCTATATTAAAGGATAAGTTCACTTTTTCGGGCAGAATTTCACTTTTCATGACAAATAGAAGCATTTTCCAATGCCATTTCCGGCCCAGCCATCCCGATGTGCTTTTCTCTCACTTGCCTTATCTACAAGACATTTAAAGTGGTTGTAAAGGCTGAAGGTTTTTTACCTTTGTACATTCTATGCATGAAAGTAAAAAACCTTCTGTGTGCAGCAGCCCCCCCAATACTTACCTGAGCCCCATCACGATCCAGCAATGTGCATAACAGCCTCGGCTGTCCCGGGTCTCTGCCTCCTCATTGGCTGAGCCATTGGCTCCCGCTGCTGTTAATCACAGCCAGTCAGCCAATGAGGAGAGAAAGGGGGCAGGCCAAGCTGCGACTACGTGTATGAATGGACACACAGAGCAGAGGGTGCCCCCATAGCAAGCTGCTTGCTCTGGGGGCACCCGACAGACAGAAGGAGCCAGGAGAGCCTGCGGGGGACCTGAGAAGAGGAGGATCCAGGCTGCTCTGTGCAAAACCACTTCACACAGCAGGGAAGTATAGACATGTTTGTTATTTTACAGAAAAAAATGAACCTTTAGAATCGCTTTCATTTTTTTGTCAATTTCTGTGAGATTTTGAACAAATTTTTATATTCCATCATTTCCTATAGATGATATCTCAGCATTCACTATCTGTACGCCACCTCCCAGAAGCCTTCACTTCCTTGTTGCATCACAGAAAAGGGTGTGATAGGGCGTGTTCACCACTCTGGACCACACCTCCCTCATTACAATACTACCTTCCACCCATTTTCTATACAATCTCCTTTAGATCTCCCATTAGCTATGTAGTACAAGGGCCAGTCTGATTTGATACAAATTCAATAGATTGGTCAGATGTGTCCTCCTATTCTATAGTTCTGGTAAATCTAAAGGAAATTGTACAGAGATTGTACAATCAGATTGCATAGTGTATGTGCATCCTAATACAAGTACATAGGAGGGAGTGGACAGAGACACTCAGTTGTTAGGCCCCGTTCACACCACCACGTAGCGAAAAATCATATTCTCGCATGCGTTTGTTTTGGGTGTTTTGGTTTCACTCGTCATGCATAGGGCAGCTCATTCACTTGGACGGGCTGCCATACACACAACAATCTCCTCAGAAAATCTCCAGAACCTTTTTTGGAGCAGAACTCCAGTATTTGGTGTGTTTTCCGCACTCGGGTGGCCTTTAACCACTTGCCCTCCAGAGGATTTACCCCCATTCATGACAGTGCTGAGTTAATTTAACTGACAATTGCGCGGTCATGCAACGCTGCACCCAAATTAAATTGACATCTTTTATTTCCCACAAATTGAGCTTTCTCTCGGTGGTATTTGATCGCCTGTGTGTTTTTATACTGACTGTATTAATGGCACTGGGCAGGAAGGGGTTAATGTGAGGGGCGATCAAAGGGTTAGCTGTGTGCTGGGAGTTTTTTACCAGGGGATGGGGGGGGTGTTCTTCACTGTATGCACACTGATTGGGATGGCTGTACTGTGCACAGCCATCCCGAGCAGTGTGGACGAGCTGACAGGGAGGAAGATGGTTTGTAAACAAAATAATCTTCCTCCTCATCAGAGATGATCGGTAATCACTGAGAGCCGGCAGGTAATTACCGGCCGGGACCCGGTAATTGACACCCATGGCCGGAAATGGCAGCATGGGTAGGGCGTGCGAGCGGCTCGCTCACGCCCACTACCTGGAAATGCAGAATGACGTATATATACGTGATCCAGTATATCTGCTATAGGGCGGTCCTAAAGCGGTTAACATGCAATGACAACACAAATACGATGCACATTTGCAGCATGTTTCTGAAACACATGGCAAACCACACATTTTCCCTGCAGTCTGCCATGTGTACAGAAACACAGATGTGAATGGAGCCTGATTGTGTAAACAAACCAATTTCACTTTCAGGCCCCATTCACCCCGAGAATAGCGGGAGCGCAGGCTTTTTTGCTCATTTTTCCAGTGACACACATAGATTTAGAATTTTCTGAGACACATATAATAATTCTTTAGTGTCTATAGGTGATTTCGGATAATTAAAGAGCCGGTGAAATAAAAATAAAGTGTGATTTTATTTTATCACACAATGGCTTAAAATAACAATGTATACCGTATCATGAATACCAGTCCAGTGCAGGTAAAGCAAAAATATAAAAACAGAAGTTATAAAGATGTGTCAACCTTATTGTCATGGCTGTCCTGCCATGTGCTTCTTGTCTGTTCAATATAGTATGAGTCTGAGCAAGAAGAAGGAAGTGACGTGATCTTAGGTCTCTAATGCAGGCCATAGACAGGGAGAAAACCGGCCATTTTTTTTTTTAGAAAAACAAAAAATCGGTCATTCAATCAGCCGACGTTACCACTATTGGTAAAAAAAAGTCGGCTGATTTTCGTCCCGTCTACGGCCGGCAAATATAAGTGATAAATATGAAGTGTCCCTGCAGAGAGCTCCACTATTATATTTGACATTTAAAAGTATAGCAACAGTTGCAACATTGTATCTATTTGTATCCATTTTGGATACAGATGTTTCTATTCAGATACAAATAGATACAATGTTGCAACTGTTGCTATACTTTTAAATGTCAAATATAATAGTGGAGCTCTCTGCAGGGACACTTCACTATTCTAGTTGACATTTAAAAGTACAGATGTTCTTCTTTTTCTTTTTGTCTTCATCTTCTTCTGTTTCTTCTTTTTCTTCTTCTTCTTGCAGGTCACGGCTCATGCGCATTTTTTTAATCGGTAAAAAGATCAGCCAATTTACTCATCTTTGCCACCAAAATCGGCCGATCGGCAAATTTAGCCAATTTTTTTCCAACTTTACCGATTAAAAAAATGTGTCAGAATCAAGAAAAACGGCTGACAAATTCACCCACTAACGATCTGAAAATCGGCTGATTATTCTTTCGGACGAATTTTCGGCTGATTTTCGACCCATCTATGGCCTGCATTAGAGAATGCATCGGTTTCAGCTTGTCAGTCTGTGAATAACCATACATGCCATGCTTGTGTGTGTGTCTGTATGTGTGTGAATGGATGGATGGATGTGTTGTGTCCATCTCTAAGTATGTCTTTTTATGTTCCATGTAGACGTTATAATTCTTGTATGGCAAACAATTCTGCTTAGGAGAGCGATTTCATTGAAGGGAGGGGACACTACATACAGTAAATGGTCTTTTCATTGACAAGCCCATATGTAACACTCTTCTTGATCTGAAACAAGGCTTCAGAAGTTGACGATGTGGCATCAGCCTACTCATGTGACCAGAGTCTCTGTTTAAAGGATAGTATAACAAAGAATCTATCTTTACAACATAATATCTCAATAATGTTGTATAACCAAAAATCTACATATGTAACACATATTACCAACTTATAAAACATAAATTAAATACACACAGATACTATTATTAATATATATCTATTATTTCATACTAATTCTAGCTGGGTTCACTTCTGACTCCCATGACACCCTACACCAGAGATCTTCTAACCAGCTATACCCATCTATAGAAATGTCCTAAATACTCGGCTTCCAGCTAGTTAGCTTACAGTGGAGTTCCACTCACGCTGTCAAAAAATAAAAGTCAGCAGCTACAAAAACTGTAGCTGCTGAATTAAAAAAAACAGCCACTTAACTGTCCCTCAGTCCCGTGGTGTGTCCCCCACAGCCCATTTCACCGGCCGTCCTGTATTTCAGGAGTCCGGCATCTTTAGTGTGCGCACCCGGCTGTGACAGCTTGCGGCGAGAAGCGCTGCGCTTCATGAATGGTCCTGTAATCTTCTGGGACCTGTCACATGTTCCAAAGACTACAGGGGGGGGGAGGACACCTTCCGTCTCTGATCGCTTAGGCGATCAGACCGGAAATGGGAGCGGATACCTGTCAAATTCGGGTACCCGCTCCCCCCCGCCCCCCAAAGATGCCAATCCTTAATCAGGAGTGGGGGAGCAGTCTTTAAAGCAGAACTTCCCCATTTGCTGCACTAAGACTGGGATGCCTCTAAAGTTCTCTCTCTTTATCTCCCTCTCTCTGATATCTCCCTCTCTTGCCCCTCTCTCTCATCTGTCTCTCTCTCCCTCTCTCTCGAGACCCTCTCTCTGATTTATCTCTCTGATCTCTCTCTCTGATCTCTCTCTCTCTCTCTGATCTCTCTCTCTCTCTGATCTCTCTCTATCTCTGATCTATCTCTCTGATCTCTCTCTCTTTATCTCTCCCTCTCTCTCGTTCTCTCTCTGTCACTGCTTCTCTTAACCCACAAATGGGAAAAGGTGATGACAAAGAAAACTAGCTGCAAAATGCACAGCAATATAACGCATGTAGACAAGTGCATTCTGCTTTCTCCACAGTAGGTGGCGCTCGACCTGCATGGTACATCCTGGAGAGGAAGTCAGGTGAAAGTTAGTTGCTCTATGGTTTGCTCTGTCTTCTGGAGCAGCATTTTGGTTGGCTACTCTGCATCCAGGTGACCCTGACAGCCATCTTGGGTCAAGCAGAGCCTTTTTAAGTCCCTGGCCCCGGGTTTTGGCGCACTTTTGTGAAGTGGCTAGGGTAGGGAGAGGTACTCCATCTGTCAGGGACAGCACTAGCAGTAGGGACAGCTTCCAAAGGAGTAAGGAAAGCTGTAGGGCCTACGTCTATACTTCCACATGCTCCCTCTTGGGTTAGACCAGTCACACCACATTCCACCTCGGGCCTACTATTGCTGACTTTCTGCTACATTAATTGTGAGTTTCCAGACGGGTTTTCTCCCTGCTTGGTTGCTGTGACTGTTCTGCAAGTTCTACAATAGAATATTTTCTGGATTTTGAGTCTCAGCGTCGTTACTGCCGCTGCACCACACTGTACCGAGCCCATATGCACATAAAAATACGTGCCAATGCACATCAATGGAAGGCAATCAACATCCATTTTTTTCAAGTATTGTTATGCATTTTAATGCACATTTATGTGTGAACATGCACTAAAGATCATGCATTAGAAATTTTCCAGCATGCTGGGTATTTTTAGTACAGCTCTTTTGCCTGAACGTTTTCTTTCCACCTTCCTTTTCATTCTTTTACAAAGGTTGACTGTTATCTGGAGAATACAAGGCACCAACATGTTTTATTACTTACGTATCAAACACAAAGTCCATGTACTGTATGTGCTTTTTATTGGTGCAGAAGGAGCAAAAAAAGAAAACATCTTGTAAGATTGGTGGCCTAGCTAGGTTACACAAAAACAAGGACACTTACTTTCAGTTAAATCTTAGTTTTATTGCCACTCTGGTAATAAATGATTTTTAGTGCCGTAAACGTCTGGATACTGCACCTAGAAAGGTCAGTGGGAGTTTGTTTGAAAACGTATTTACTGCTTGCAAGAAATACTTTAAGCCCGGGTTCACACTGATGCGGAATTTGCAGCGTTTTCTGTGCGAAGTCCACACCGCATCAGAATCGCACCCCGTTCATGCGAACCGCTGTGGGTGTGTATGTTACGCTAACAACACCCCAGAATTGTAATAACATAATGTATGTCTAAAATCGCACCGCACACAATTCACATCTGATTTGCACCTGAATGCGGTGCGGTTCCTGTGTGAATCACATGTGACATGCCGCACCACATATGTGTGAACCCAGCCTGAGGGATAAGTTCACGTTTTAACAAAAAACATTACGGACATTAAGGATTAGGACAATTAGAGAGGGTGAATGTCCGCAATGGGGAAACAGACAGCAATAAAAACCTGACAGGTGCTCTAACCCCTAAATCTAAATTCTAAACACAAATAATAGTTTTTCTTTCGGTTATATTATCAGTAGAGATGAGCGAATTATTCAAAAATTCGGTTCGGCTGATTCGCCGAATTTGCCGAATAAATTTGCTTCGAGCCGAATATATTCGCTGCGAATTTAACTTATAAAAAGGGTGTTTCTAGGCTTCAGAGAGCCTTTATATTAGTGCAGAACACTGTACCTTTAATTTAAATGCCCTTGGAGTCTGCTGGGGAAGAGAAATAATACTGTCAGTCAGTATGACATGCAGATGAGTGCCGTCGATCTTAGAATCACCGCACACTTCACTCATTTGGCCAGTCACGGGGCCAAAACCAGAGTGTGGAGCCACAGTGTGGCGGTGGAGGCAGCAGCAATGGGAGGCCATACAGCACCCTATGACAAAATGGAACCCACCAGCAGTGTGAGGAGACCTGAAAGTGGCACATGGCAGAGTGTGGCAATGGAGACAGCAGCAATGGGAGGCCGTACAGGGACCCATGACACACTCTGGACCAGGCAGCAGCATGAGGAGGCGGTACAGGGGCCCATGACAGATTACGGGCCTGGCAGCAGCATGAGGAGTCGGTACAGGGGCCCATGGCAGAGTGGCGAAGCGTAAGCAGCTTAAATTGAAGGCCATACAGAGGCCTATGTTAAAAAGTCCCCCCAGCAGCAGTGTGGGGAGAAGACTATCAAGAGTCCAATGGCAGACTGGCGGAGCAGAAGCAGCTTCAATTGAAGGCCATACACAGGCCTAGGTTTAAAAGTCCCTCGCAGTTAATTCCAATAACGAACTCTACTCCTCCGTGCAATCTACTTAAGAGACCCTGGGCAGGTCTGGGTCCAATTTGTGGTAGAGACTGGTTTTGTTCAGCCATGCTTGAGCGAGTAATAACAGGTCTGTGCTGCCCTTTGGTGTCTGGCTTAATGCGCACAACACTGAACGTCCCAGCGTTTGTCAACGATTTGCCGTTAAGTGATGCAAACCCGCTGAACCACGTTCATGAGGAGCCGGTACAGGGGGCCATGAATCAGTATGGACCTGGCAGCAGCGTGAGCAGACGACAGAGGCACATGGCGCAGGGTGGCGGTGTAGGCAGCATTATTCTGAAGCCATACACAGGCCTAGGTTAAAAAGCGGAAGCCGTCAGCAGCGTGAGCAGACGACAGAGACACATGGCGCAGGGTGGCGGTGGATGCAGCAGTATTCGGAAGCCAAACACAGGCCTCGGTTAAAAAGCGGAAGCCGTCAGCAGCGTGAGCAGACGACAGAGGGACATGGCGCAGGGTGGCGGTGGAGGCAGCAGCAATGGAAGGCCATACAGCACCCTATCACAAAATGGAACCCACCAAAAGTGTAAGGAGACCTGAAATTGGCACATGGCAGAGTCTGGCGATGAAGTCAGCAGCAATGGGAGGCCGTAAAGGGACCCATGACACACTCTGGACCTGGCAGCAGCAAGAGGAGGCGGTACAGGGGCCCATGGCAGAGTGGCGAAGCGTAAGCAGCTTAAATTGAAGGCCATACAGAGGCCTATGTTAAAAAGTCCCCCCAGCAGCAGTGTGGGGAGACGACTATCAAGAGTCCAATGGCTGAGTGGCGATCCGGGAAGTAAGCGTTGTGATTGCAGATGCAATGCAGAGATTCTATGAGGTGATGCCGTGGGTGCGAAGAAGATCATATACCTTTATATGTATATATATATTTATATATACTTTCTGGCCACATAGTCGACATACGGCTACGTTTACTTCCTCGGGCGGCTTGACGAAAAATTGCCACACCGCCGAGTAGGAAACTTTGCCCCCGCTACTCCTCACTGGCTGACTGCTACTTCCTCCGTGCACACCGGCACCACTACTGGCCGTGGTGGTAGGCTGCAGTGGAGCTGGTGCTCTACTCCGTGGCCGTTTGGCTCCACTGACACTGCTGCGACCCTGCTGCCTCCTGGGCAACCCACCGACTGTTTTGCTCGCTGGCAAGCTGGCACCCTCTTCTCCTGATGATGCGGAAGCAATAGCCTGATGACGACGAGGCTGCCAAGTGCGATCAGCCTCATCATCATCAATTAGGGTCTCCGCGTCACTACTAGCCCCCTCGGCTGCGTGTGGGTCAGGAGACAGACCTGTCTCTAGACCGGCTACCGAGCCACTCTCCTCGCCAGTACTTCTTCGCCTGGCTGCTGAAGAGGCGGATGTCTCCCCCCGTTCCTGACCGCCCTCTGTTAGCTCTTCCTCACTGTACAGTGGGGCTGAGCCCACAGCATGCGATACTTCGCTTGGTGAGGGAACACCAAAGGACAGGGGCAGGTCGAGGACACGTGATTTCAGTGGGCTTGCTCCCGGGCCATGCCAACTAACGGTTGTGTCTGACGTACCCACCGACCGTTGGCTGTAGGTGTCAGAGGTGACCTGGGAAGAGGAAGACGACCGAGTCAACCAATCGATGACGGCAGGGTTGTTGGTGGAGACACGACCGCTGGATGACACCGGGAGCACTGGCCTCTGGCTGCGACTAGTGCTGCCTCGACCCCTTCCTCTGCTGCCACATCTGCTCGCTCCTGAAACATTGCCTCCTCTGCCACTCCTCTGCGTGTTGTCTGACATACTCTTTAATTCAATAAGCACCCCAAAAATAAAACCGGATTTAACTCTTTGAACGTACAATAGCGGTTGTGAAGCAGAAAGTCAGTTTATTTAGCACAATCGGTCAATTGCAGCTTGCCGTTGGCTGGAAACTGTACGTTTATGTCACTGGAATGCACTAATCACCCAAAAAATATTACCGCCACCCGGCGTGTATATGGATTTAACTCTTTGAACGTACAATAGTGGTTGTGAAGCAGAAAGTCAGTTTATTGTACACAATCGGTCAATTGCAGCTTGCCGTTGGCTGGAAACTGTACGTTTAGGTCACTGGAATGCACTAATCACCCAAAAAATATTACCGCCAGCCGGCGTGTAAATGGATTTAACTCTTTGAACGTACAATAGTGGTTGTGAAGCAGAAAGTCAGTTTATTGTACACAATCGGTCAATTGCAGCTTGCCGTTGGCTGTAAACTGTACGTTTATTTCACTGGAATGCACTAATCACCCAAAAAATATTACCGCCACCCGGCGTGTATATGGATTTAACTCTTTGAACGTACAATAGTGGTTGTGAAGCAGAAAGTCAGTTTATTTAGCACAATCGGTCAATTGCAGCTTGCCGTTGGCTGGAAACTGTACGTTTAGGTCACTGGAATGCACTAATCACCCAAAAAATATTACCGCCACCCGGCGTGTAAATGGATTTAACTCTTTGAACGTACAATAGTGGTTGTGAAGCAGAAAGTCAGTTTATTGTACACAATCGGTCAATTGCAGCTTGCCGTTGGCTGTAAACTGTACGTTTATGTCACTGGAATGCACTAATCACCCAAAAAATATTACCGCCAGCCGGCGTGTAAATGGATTTAACTCTTTGAACGTACAATAGTGGTTGTGAAGCAGAAAGTCAGTTTATTGTACACAATCGGTCAATTGCAGCTTGCCGTTGGCTGGAAACTGTACGTTTCTGTCACTGGAATGCACTAATCACCCAAAAAATATTACCGCCAGCCGGCGTGTAAATGGATTTAACTCTTTGAACGTACAATAGTGGTTGTGAAGCAGAAAGTCAGTTTATTTAGCACAATCGGTCAATTGCAGCTTGCCGTTGGCTGGAAACTGTACGTTTATGTCACTGGAATGCACTAATCACCCAAAAAATATTACCGCCAGCCGGCGTGTAAATGGATTTAACTCTTTGAACGTACAATAGTGGTTGTGAAGCAGAAAGTCAGTTTATTTAGCACAATCGGTCAATTGCAGCTTGCCGTTGGCTGGAAACTGTACGTTTAGGTCACTGGAATGCACTAATCACCCAAAAAATATTACCGCCACCCGGCGTGTAAATGGATTTAACTCTTTGAACGTACAATAGTGGTTGTGAAGCAGAAAGTCAGTTTATTGTACACAATCGGTCAATTGCAGCTTGCCGTTGGCTGGAAACTGTACGTTTAGGTCACTGGAATGCACTAATCACCCAAAAAATATTACCGCCACCCGGCGTGTAAATGGATTTAACTCTTTGAACGTACAATAGTGGTTGTGAAGCAGAAAGTCAGTTTATTGTACACAATCGGTCAATTGCAGCTTGCCGTTGGCTGGAAACTGTACGTTTCTGTCACTGGAATGCACTAATCACCCAAAAAATATTACCGCCAGCCGGCGTGTAAATGGATTTAACTGTTTGAACGTACAATAGTGGTTGTGAAGCAGAAAGTCAGTTTATTTAGCACAATCGGTCAATTGCAGCTTGCCGTTGGCTGGAAACTGTACGTTTATGTCACTGGAATGCACTAATCACCCAAAAAATATTACCGCCACCCGGCGTGTAAATGGATCTAACTCTTTGAACGTACAATAGTGGTTGTGAAGCAGAAAGTCAGTTTATTGTACACAATCGGTCAATTGCAGCTTGCCGTTGGCTGGAAACTGTACGTTTCTGTCACTGGAATGCACTAATCACCCAAAAAATATTACCGCCAGCCAGCGTGTAAATGGATTTAACTCTTTGAACGTACAATAGCGGTTGTGAAGCAGAAAGTCAGTTTATTTAGCACAATCGGTCAATTGCAGCTTGCCGTTGGCTGGAAACTGTACGTTTCTGTCACTGGAATGCACTAATCACCCAAAAAATATTACCGCCACCCGGCGTGTAAATGGATTTAACTCTTTGAACGTACAATAGTGGTTGTGAAGCAGAAAGTCAGTTTATTTAGCACAATCGGTCAATTGCAGCTTGCCGTTGGCTGGAAACTGTACGTTTATGTCACTGCAATGCACTAATCACCCAAAAAATATTACCGCCACCCGGCGTGTATATGGATTTAACTCTTTGAACGTACAATAGTGGTTGTGAAGCAGAAAGTCAGTTTATTTAGCACAATCGGTCAATTGCAGCTTGCCGTTGGCTGGAAACTGTACGTTTAGGTCACTGGAATGCACTAATCACCCAAAAAATATTACCGCCACCCGGCGTGTAAATGGATTTAACTCTTTGAACGTACAATAGTGGTTGTGAAGCAGAAAGTCAGTTTATTGTACACAATCGGTCAATTGCAGCTTGCCGTTGGCTGGAAACTGTACGTTTAGGTCACTGGAATGCACTAATCACCCAAAAAATATTACCGCCACCCGGCGTGTAAATGGATTTAACTCTTTGAACGTACAATAGTGGTTGTGAAGCAGAAAGTCAGTTTATTTAGCACAATCGGTCAATTGCAGCTTGCCGTTGGCTGGAAACTGTACGTTTATGTCACTGCAATGCACTAATCACCCAAAAAATATTACCGCCACCCGGCGTGTATATGGATTTAACTCTTTGAACGTACAATAGTGGTTGTGAAGCAGAAAGTCAGTTTATTTAGCACAATCGGTCAATTGCAGCTTGCCGTTGGCTGGAAACTGTACGTTTAGGTCACTGGAATGCACTAATCACCCAAAAAATATTACCGCCACCCGGCGTGTAAATGGATCTAACTCTTTGAACGTACAATAGTGGTTGTGAAGCAGAAAGTCAGTTTATTGTACACAATCGGTCAATTGCAGCTTGCCGTTGGCTGGAAACTGTACGTTTATGTCACTGGAATGCACTAATCACCCAAAAAATATTACCGCCATCCGGCGTGTAAATGGATTTAACTCTTTGAACGTACAATAGTGGTTGTGAAGCAGAAAGTCAGTTTATTTAGCACAATCGGTCAATTGCAGCTTGCCGTTGGCTGGAAACTGTACGTTTATGTCACTGGAATGCACTAATCACCCAAAAAATATTACCGCCACCCGGCGTGTAAATGGATTTAACTCTTTGAACGTACAATAGTGGTTGTGAAGCAGAAAGTCAGTTTATTTTGCACAATCGGCAAACTGCAGCACCAACTGTGCATGACAGCCACCAAAAAAAAAAGGGTGTATGTCACTTTAAATTTTCGATTCTTTGATAGCTGTGGCCCTAAGTAACGATTCTGTGTCCCTGAGTAACGATTCTGTGTCCCTGAGTAACGATTCTGTGTCCCTGAGTAACGATTCTGTGTCCCTGAGTAACGATTCTGTGGCCCTAAAGTCTCTGTGGCCCTAACTCTGTCCCTTAATACACACATGTCTGTCTCTCTTGAATGACCGGAGTCTAATGGAGAATTCTAAGATGGCTGCGATTTATAGCTCCACCATTACACAGTGCTGGCTGGCTGCTGATTGGCTAATGCGATCACATGTCATGAATGCATTATGGGTCAGCGCGCCTTGTCTGCGCGCCTTCCCAGAGATCCCCACCCCATCTTCTCTGTCCATTTTCTCCATCGCCACACATGTCGCCGCCATTTTTGGGAAAATTTGATTCGTGCATCCGAAGTTTGCTAATCTTCGGATTCGTCGCGAATAGAATTTTTCCAAATCTTCGGAACGAATTCCACTTCGTCATGTTCGATTCGCTCATCTCTAATTATCAGTTCTAAGTTGTCGATTTTATACCATCTTACAAATTGGTTCATCCACACCCCTCAACAATTCCACTCCCAGGGACGGTCAGACCATGGCATCCCGAAACCCTGCATAAAACAAAAACAGAAGAACCAGAAAAGAAAAGAAAACAAGGAAAGAAAAGAAGACGAAGACACAAGGAGTATGTACAATAGCACAGTGGTATCACACCAATGGTGAAGTGCATCCTACACTTGAAGGATACCAGTCGGGGGTGGCTCTATCACCGGACACATGGCTGCAAATCAATACATCAAAAGCATAAACCCCCAGGGGGCAAAAAGGGAATAAACACAACATAATGGGGTCCCAGAGTAATAGAGGTATGAGTCCCCAGAAGCGGGTACATCTCTGGAACCCTCCCCACTGGAAACCCAACTTAGCTGGGGGGCCCAACCCCCACCAGGTGGACAACTACAGGCCGCCGTGGTACCCAAACAACGCAGTCCAGGTAGTCCCCAACCCAACTTCCCAGCAGGACCGACAGCTTGGCACCCAACTAGGGCCTACCTGAGAAAACCTCCCTCCCTGGAGCCTGTTTACACAGCCATTCTCAACCAAAGTTCTGTGGGATCATAGGGTACCTCCAGAGTTTGTTAGGGGTTCCTTGAGCTGTGGCTGATTTACCTGCCATTTGATGGTAACAGCATAGTTCCAGGACTAACACCACTTCATAAAGCCAGAAGCATGACACCAATTATCTTCTGTCTGTAGGGTGACATTCTGAGCACCACTGCAAGGGTTGTATTCTTCCTACTGAAAACCAATATAAAAGGCAGCTTTACCATTGAACTTTGATGAATTGGTTTTAGTAAGGGTTTTCTGAGAACTAAAATATATTTTATGGGTTCCTCTGGGGCAAAACGGTTGGAAAAAGCTGTCCTAGAGAGTGCATCATCATTCAGGGGCTCCTTCATCAGGGAAAGTCATTTATTGCAGAAGATTGAGGTGTTCTATAGGAATCTAGAGAAAGGTAGGGACATTTTCTTATTCATACATGCAGTGCAGTAATGCAGGCCATACATGGGTCGAATCCCAAAAGATTTTTCATCCGAAAATCAAAAACGTTGTTCATTGGATAATCCAATGGTGTCATCCATGATTTCGAAAATTGGCTGACCAAGTCATAAAGTTCATCCCATATAACAGGCGAAACTTCTGTTCCTTGCAGGTCACGGCTCATGCGCATATTCTTTGCCGAAAAATGATCGTATGATTTGACCATCGTTGAGTCAAAAATCGGTTGTTTTTCATGAATTTTCCAACATGCCCGATCATCGAAAAAGAGGAGTAACCACGAAAATCGCCTGGTGCCATTGACCCACTAACAGAGCGAAAATCGGCCGATTATTCTTAGGTTTGATTTTCGGATTAAAAATCGGTTGAATTATGACCCATGTATGGCCGGCATAACAGAGGGATGATATAATGTAATAAAAGAACATGCCTGGAGAAATATTTGGTTTAAACTTACTTTATTTACTTAAATTTGTAAATATAAGTCATTTAAATGGCAAAATATTACATGGACGGAAACAGGTTACACAAACTGCGATGTATTCAGTTATGATTGCGTTGATCACATTTATTCTCAGAATGTTTCTTTCCTGGCCCCGGCACTAAGTATATATTCTGGAAGAACCAATTCAACAATCTTAATAATGTACAAATACTAGACAAAGATTTGGGTCATTACCTGGATTGTAATCGGTAAAATCTTTTTTTCCAGTGTTTCTATATTGATATGTATTGAATAAAGAAGAATTGTTTGTACTCCATTAAGATTGTTGAACAAATTCACTTATTGGCTCTTCCAGAATATATGTTTGGTGTCGGGACAAGGAAAGAAACATTGTGATATTGAATGTAGGATAGTCCGCCTTTAGTGGGCTCTGGGTGACACCCCGTGTTATATATGTACATACAAATGTTTGGAACCACCAAAGCCCTGAAAATCGATAGGTTATGGCCAAGTTTGTTTGCATGTAGTATGAATCATTTTATATTACTAGTGGAAAGCCTTGGTACATTTCTAACCAATAGGAAGGTTCAGGAGTTAGTATAGTTGGGAATAAGCTCAGGGTTTGCAGGAAAAAGTCAAATATCATTTATACCTAACATATATTTATGTATTTTTTTATAATTTTCTTGACTTGGCTTATCCACTCTTGTGAGGTTCACTTTAAGATTACTTGCTAATCCCTCCACTGGCCTCCATTCAGTGTCCTCCATCCCTCCACTGGCCTCCAATCAGTGTCCTTCATCCCTCTCTGCCAATCCCTCCACTGGCCTCCACTTAGTGTCCTCCATCCCTCTCTGCCAATCCCTCCACTGGCCTCCACTTAGTGTCCTCCATCCCTCTCTGCCAATCCCTCCACTGGCCTCCACTCAGCATCCTTCATCCCTCTCTGCCAATCCCTCCACTAGCCTCCACTCAGTGTCCTTCATCCCTCTCTGCCAATCCCTCCACTGGCCTCCACTCAGTGTCCTCCATTCCTCTCTGCCAATCCATCCACTAGCCTCCACTCAGCGTCCTTCATCCTTCTCTGCAATCCCTCCACTGGCATCCACTCAGTGTCCTTCAACCCTCACTGCCAATCCTTCCACTGGCCTCCACTCAGTGCCCTCCATCCCTCTCTGCCAATCCCTCCACTGGCCTCTACTCAGTGTCCTCCATCACTCTCTGCCAATCCTTCCACTGGCCTCTACTCAGTGTCCTTCATCCCTCTCTGCCAATCCCTCCACTGGCCTCCGCTCAGTGTCCTCCATCCCTCTCTGTCAATCCTTCCACTGGCCTCCACTCAGTGTCCTCCATCCCTCTCTGCCAATCCTTCCACTGGCCTCCACCCAGTGTCCTCCATCCCTCTTTGCCAATCCTTCCACTGGCCTCCACTCAGTGTTCTCCATCCCTCTCTGACAATCCCTCCACTGGTCTCCACTCAGTGTCCTCCATCCCTCCCTGCCAATCCCTCCACTGGCCTCCACTCAGTGTCCTCCATCCCTCTCTGCCAATCCTTCCACTGGCTTTCACTCAGTGCCCTCCACCCCTCTCTGTCAATCCTTCCACTGGCCTCCACTCAGTGTCCACCATCCCTCTCTGCCAATCCTTCCACTGGCCTCCACTCAGTGTCCTCCATCCCTATTTGCTAATCCCTCCACTCAGTGTCCTCCATCCCTATTTGCTAATCCCTCCACTCAGTGTCCTCCATCCCTCTCTGCCAATCCTTCCACTAGCCTCCAATCAGTGTGTCCTTCATCCCTCTCTGCCAATCCCTCCACTGACCTCCACTCAGTGTCCTCCACCCCTCTCTGCCAATCCCTCCACTGGCTTCCCATTGCCCAACGGATAAAATTCAAAACATTAACAATACCATATAAAGCCATTTATAACTCTTCCCCAAATTACATCACCAATCTTGTCTCCAAATATCACCCAAACTGTCCACTTTGCTCCTCCCACGACCTCCTGCTTGCTAGCTCTCTTGTCTCCTCCTCCCATGCTCGTCTCCAGGACTTCTCCAGAGCTTCCCCCATCCTCTGGAACTCTCTACCCCAATTTATCAGACTATCGCCTATTCTGCTCACTTTTAGGCGATCCCTGAAAACCTATCTCTTCAGGGAAGCCTATCCTGCCCTCAGCTAATAATAGAATCTTCTTTTCCTCCTACCAGTCCAACCCCCACAGTTATTACCTTTTGTACCACTAGCCCCTCCCTCTTAGATTGTAAGCTCCCAGGATCAGGGCCCTCCTAACCCTCTTGTATTGAACTGTATCATTCCTGTATTGTCTTCCTTTATATTGTAAAGTGCTGAGCAAACTGTTGGCGCCATATAAATCCTGTATAATAATAATAATAACTTGCAAAGATCATTATTTTTAACACTGATTAAACAATTCAGTTTTGGGTTAAAAGTAAACAACTAAAGTCATTTAGCAAGTTTAGCAGAAAATCTTACTATAATCTATGGCTAACAATGGCCCTAAAAGTTACGTTTACAAGATTATTTCACTAAGCAATAATAAAAAATATACTATATATATCTATTTTTTTGCTTGTTTTTTTTTTAGTTTTTTGTTATTATGTCTCTGCATGCATGTTTTTTTTCCCAGACATGCATCTAAATTGTATGTTGGGGCAACATAAAACAAATGCAGTACATCTCTGCAGTACATGCACATTTCCCCATGTTTTATCCCCTTAACCACTTCAATACTGGGCACTTTCACCCCCTTCCTGCCCAGGCCAATTTTCACATTTCAGCGCTGTCGCACTTTGAATGATAATTGTGCGATCATGCAACACTGTACCCATATGAAATTGTTATCACTTTTTCACACATGACCCTTTGTGGAAAGTAGACAGTCTGAGGTATTTAATAAGAGGCATGGCGAGTTTTTTGAAGTTGTAATTTTTTGTTATAATTTTAGGGAAAATGTGGAAGAAAGTAAAAAAAATGCACAATGCTGTCACAAATGCAGTACAGAATCATCATATAACTGGTGTGTCGGTGATCAGCGATACTTACAGGTGACAGTATTTAAAAAAAAAACAAAGAAAAAAATTTAACAATTTAAAAAAAATTGTATTACTTTTTTTAAATGATTTTTTTACTCCTGTGACCAGAGCAATATAATATTACCCTAGTAACATTGTACGACTCTGGGCAATGGATCAGGATTTTTCTTTTTTTACACATTATGATTGCTTATGCCAGTGAGTTTCCCTGGTATAAAAAACTATTGTTACCGAATGAAACTGATTCATTCAATAGTTATTGTGATTAGCTGTGACTGACCAATCACAGCTAGCAGCACAATGGTAAGCAATGATTGGCATGAAAGGAAGCCATTCATTATTTACAACTGTCATGTGATCTGCTGTGATTGGTCACAGCAATCACATGATTCCGGCAGCAGGCCAAGACAGTGATATGTCATTGGCAGTGTCCGGTGGATTCAGCAGGTGACAGATCACGCAGGAGCACAGCCCATGGGGTGCACAGTCCCTGTGGTGCAAGCGAAGTGTGATCCTGGGATGATGTCATATGACAATAGGCTGGGCGGGAAGGTGCTACAGTCCCTGCAAGTGGAGAAAAATACCTCTTGATCTGCCAGAAGTGCACTCAGCTCCTAAGTTTCTGTTTTGAGCTGACAACACGTGCCATTTATAGAGATCAGGTAGTGTCAGCCCTGCCAATTTGCTAAACCTCTCAATCGCTCCCACCTCTACAGCATAGACACTGATTACTCTGTAGTCTGAGCATAGAACTAGGAGGCAGGGGCGAACTGACCATTTGGAAACTCGGGTACTGCCCGAGGGCCCGGGGTCAGTAGGGGGCCCCATGAGATGTCCCTGGTACCTTTTCATAGGCTTTTCTGAGTTTGGCCAAGGACACAGGGGCCCCATGATCCCCTATTGCCTGGGGGCCCCATGAGTTGTCAGTCCGCCCCTGCTAGGAGGACTAATTAGACTCCCTGAAATGACACAAGGAACGTGCACAACTCTGAATTTCAATTATCAGCAACAGGTGTTTTTTGCAATTATCATACAAATATAACAAAATCTCCTAACAGTACATTTAACAGTCCCAAAGGTAGCAAGTAAGAGAAACGTATTGTTAGGTGTGACACCGACTTCAAAGAATCAAAAATATCAAATCAACTATTTAAAGCACTTTGCTAAATCTAATCACCAGAATATAGAAATTCCCAAAATCATTCATTTTATGGCCATTTTACAACAAATTCTCGTTTCTTGTGACACATGTTGGGGTTGTTTCATAAAACCCAACAAGGTGCAATTAGTGGCAAAGTGCAGCAACTGATAACAACCAGATAAGTGAGTTCTGATTGGCTCCTGTGATTTACTGCACCGTACACATCATCACTGCGGTCCGCACTATTAAATATGACGACAGGTGTTGGGCCAAACATTAAATCAGGTCATATTTTTAAGATCGTATATACAGGCGTACCTCGGTTTACCAATTTAATTCAATCTGCGGGACTTTTCGTATTGTGAAAAATTTGTAAACCGAAACATGTTTTCCCATAGGAATGCATTGAAAACCAATTAATCCGTTCTGGAGGAAAGAAAAAAGTAAAAAAAAGTCTATCTGTTCAAAACTCTTTATAAAGTGCACTTTAAAGGCATAAATACTGTACAGGGACATGATTAAAAACATTTCATAAATGCATTGAAAACCAATTAATCCATTTGTATTGTGAAAAAAAATTGTAAACCGAACCATTATTTTCAATGGATTTTCATTTGTAAACAGAAAATTACATTAACCGAGGTGTTCATAAACCGAAGTACGCCTGTAATTGAAACTGATCATTTTATCTCGTCAATACTTTAAAAATATAATCAAAATACATTTAGTTCCTGATACTGATATTTTGCATTTTGTGATCTAATTTTTCATGATTAAAGTGACATTTAAACGGTTTTAAAAAAATGATATTCCACCCAAGTATGTATTCCTAACTCATAACGTCCATTCTATTGCTTTCATCCTCCTCTAAATTCTTTTCTTTTTGCTGCTGTGATCCATCTTAATGTTAGAGCGTGGCTAGGGTCATTCTCCATAGTCCCTCTGTAATCAGTCACCCTCTCTTTGTCAGTCCTGAGGTGGACTGTGGACTATGAGATTTGTAGTGTCCATAGAGCTGTGTACAAGACTGCAACTAACATGCACTGCTTGTTCCACACAAGGAGGGAGAAGGAGAGGTTTGGGAGCTCACGCAGGATGTTACAAGGAAGCAGGAAAACACAGTAAGAAACAATTTCATGAAGAATGCTGCAGATTACGGGGCCTTTAAGGAGTGGATTTGTCTGGAATATTTTTTTTTTAATAAAGATATTGTTTAGTGTCACATTATGTACGTTCCTCCTGTGAATTGAACACGTGATCTGACGCTGGAGAGTCCAGCACAAAGGTGATGTAGTTTTACTATATTATTCTTATGGTGGAATCTGCGAACACAAAGAAAGCAGCATGGAGGGGTTCAGTGAAGGTGGCGGTGAAGGTGTGGAGATGTCTGATGGGGTCACTCAGCTGGTAGAAGGACAGACGTCCTGCATCATAATCCAGATAGATCCCAACTGTCTTTAGAGAAGATTTAGAGTCTATTGTTATACCTGAGTCGTTGTGCTTTGTAAAGAGAGATTTTCTTTGGGTCAGACCCCATGACTTGTCATTATAACCTATATAAGATTCCTTTCCTGCAATCTTCCTCTCTATGCTGTGACCGGCCACCCCGATCAGCCATTCCTTGGCTCCACTCACATCCACCTCCCAGTAATGTCTCCCGGATGAGAAGCTCTGTGTACTTAATACCTGTTTGGATTTAAATCTTTCTGGAACATCCAGTCTATTCTCTGGTTTACTGGTGTAAGTAGCTGATTTCAGATTCTGTGATATAATAATGTAATTGTTGGCTGTTTTTATATCCAATAAGATGCCTGATTTCTCCATCGCTGAGAATTTTCTCTTTGTCTTCAGATCTATCAGACTGTCTGTAAAGTGGAGAAGTCCTCTGTGAAGCATCTGTGAGATCATTCCTTCATCCAGACATTCAGCATCTCTTACATCATCACTCCTAGGGGTGATGTCATCACTGATCATTTCTTTCTTTAGCACAGTTAATGGATCTGTGATGGTACATATGGCCCCCATTTCATCAATCTTCTTGGACAGCTCATTCTTCTGTTTCTCCAGCTTCTGGATCACATCACTGACTGACTGGGAGATCTTCTTCTCTTGTCTGGAGACCTCAGTCAGGATTCTCTTCTCTACATCATCCAGATGTTTCCTGATGTCTCTAAACAGCTCAGTGACTCTCCCGGTGACATCGTCTACTTTTCCTTTCTCTCCTGTTCTATGATTTTCCAGATTCTGGATTCTCTTCTCAGTCTCTCGTCTGACATTGTTCAGTTTCTCAGATACATCTTTCAGTTTCTGTTTCTTCTTCTCAGAGGCCTCATTCAGAGGCTCCACCTGGTGTCCTTTGTGGTCTCCAGCCACCCAGCAGGTCATACAGATACAGGCACTGTCCTCCGTGCAGTAATATTTCAGGATCTCTTTGTGTGTGGAGCATTTTCTGTCTTCAAATGATGTGGTGGGATCAGTTAAAATGTGATCTGGTGACTTGCTGTGGCTTCTTAAGTGTTTTTCACATAATGAGGCCTCACAGTGCAGACACGTTTTAGAAGCTGGTGCAGGAGGATCGCAGTACGTACAGAAGACTTCTGTGTCCTCCGGGTGAGCAGATCTAAAATTATCCACAATGTTACACAGCTTCCTGTTCTTCTCCAGCGGAGGGCGCTCTGTATACTGCTCTCTGCACTCCGGACAGGAATAATTGGAAGACTTCTTCTTCTGTGTATCCAGAACAGTCACAATACAATCCCGGCAGAAGTTGTGGCCACATTTCAGTGATACGGGCTCCTTATAAAGGTTCAGGCAGATGGAGCAGCTCAGTTCCTCTCTCAGGTCAGAAGTCGCCATTCTGGGGATAAAAATGAACTTTTGCTACAACTCTGTAGAGAAGCTGGGAGCGGCTGATCTGTCCCGTACACCGAGGTGAATGTGAAAGTATTTCTGGGAATGCTTGTCATAAGTTCAGTGGAGTCATATAAAATGAGATCCTCCCTGTTCACTTAACCCATTATTTGCTGTAGTTTGATACAACAATTCTAGGAAGTTTCCTATACTAAAGGATAAGTTCACTTTTTCGGACAGAATTTCACTTTTCATGACAAATAGAAGCATTTTCCAATGCCATTTCCGGCCAGCCATCCCGATGTGCCTTTCTCTCACTTGCCTTATTTACAAGACATTTAAAGTGGTTGTAAAGGCTGAAGGTATTTTACCTTTGTACATTCTATGCATGAAAGTAAAAAACCTTATGTGTGCAGCAGCCCCCCCAATACTTACCTGAGCCCCATCACGATCCAGCAATGTGCATAACAGCCTCGGCTGTCCCGGGTCTCTGCCTCCTCATTGGCTGAGCCATTGGCTCCCGCTGCTGTTAATCACAGCCAGTCAGCCAATGAGGAAAGAAAGGGGGCAGGCCAAGCTGCGACTACGTGTATGAATGGACACACAGAGCAGAGGGTGCCCCCAGAGCAAGCTGCTTGCTCTGGGGGCACCCGACAGGAAGAGCCAAGAGAGCCTGCGGGGGGACCCGAGAAGAGTAGGATCCAGGCTGCTCTGTGCAAAAGCAAGTATAGACATGTTTGTTATTTTACAGAAAAAAAATGAACCTTTAGAATTGCTTTCATTTTTTTGTCATTTCTGTGAGATTTTGAACAAATTTTTAGATTCCATCATTTCCTGTAGATGATATCTCAGCATTCACTATCTGTACGCCACCTCCCAGAAGCCTTCACTTCCTTGTTGCATCACAGAAAAGGGTGTGATAGGGCGTGTTCACCACTCTGGACCACACCTCCCTCATTACAATACTACCTTCCACCCATTTTCTATACAATCTCCTTTAGATCTCCCATCAGCTATGTAGTAAAAGGGCCAGTCTGATTTGATACAAATTCAATAGATTGGTCAGATGTGTCCTCCTATTCCATAGTTCTGGTAAATCTAAAGGAAATTGTACAGAGATTGTACGATCAGATTGCATAATGTATGTCCATCCTAATACAAATACATAGGAGGGAGTGGACAGAGACACTCAGTTGTTAGGCCCCGTTCACACCACCACGTAGCGAAAAATCATATGCTCGCATGTGTTTGTTTTGGGTGTTTTGGAGCGTTTTCACTCGTCATGCATAGGGCAGCCCATTCACTTGGACGGGCTGCCATACACGCAACAATCGCCCCGGAAAATCTCCAGAACTTTTTGTGGAGCAGAGCTCCAGTTTTTGGTGTGTTTGCCGCACTCGGGTGGCCTTTAACCACTTGCCCAACAGAGGATTTACCCCATTCATCACCAGGCCATTTTTTGCGATACAGTGCTGAGTTACTTTAACTGACAATTGCGCGGTCATGCAACGCTGCACCCAAATTAAATTGACATCTTTTATTTCCCACAAATTGAGCTTTCTTTCGGTGGTATTTGATTGCCTGTGCGTTTTTATTTTTTGCTCGATAATCAAAAAAATACCGACTATTTTGAGAATAAAACAATATTTTGGACTTTTTGCTATTAAACATGTCCAGTAAAAAATATAAAAAATCTAATTTCATCATAAATTTAGGTCAAAATGTATTCTGCTCCATTCCTGCTAAAAAAAATCCCAATACGTCTAAATTAATTGGTTTACGTGAAAGTTCTAGCGTTTACAAATGGCGGTATAGATAACAGGATTTTTTTTTTCTACTAGGAATGGCGGCGATCAGCGACTTTTAGCGGGACTGCGGCGGACATTCTGTCACTAGGGGGGGGAACTAACTTGGTGTCACTGACACCCCAGTGACACCAATACAGTGATTAGTGCAATGCATATCTGACAGTGGTGCAGGCAGTAAGGCTCTGGGCTTGCAAGCACGAGGTCGTGAGTTCAAATACAGTGATTAGTGCTAAAAAAAAAAGCACTGACACTGTATTAATGGCACTGGGCAGGAAGGGGTTAATGTGAGGGACGATCAAAGGGTTAACTGTGTGCTGGGAGTTTTTTACTAGGGGTTGGGGGGGGTTTTCTTCACTGTATGCACACTGATTGGAATGGCTGTACTGTGCACAGGCATCCCGAGCAGTGTGGATGAGCTGACAGGGAGGAAGCTCGTCCACACAAAATAATCTTCCTCCTCATCGGAGATGCTCAGTAATCACTGAGAGCCGGCGGGTAATTACAGTTCGGGACCCGGTAACTGACACCCGTGGCCGCGAATGGCAGCATGGGTAGGGTGTGCGAGCTGTTCGCTCGCGCCCACTACCTGGAAATGCAGAATGATGTATATTTATTTATTTATCGAGTTTATATAGCGCCAAAGGGTTTGCTCAGCGCTGTACAATAGAGGGGGGGACAATACATGAAACAGTACAGTAACATCAAACAGCACACGAGGGGTAAGAGGGCCCTACTCTTTCGAGCTTACAATCTAGGAGGGAGGGGGTAGAGGTACAGGAGGAAATGGCTGTGGGGGATGGAGTGGTAGGAGGAGGGAAGGGCAGCGGCTGTTAGGTGAGGGTGGGGTAGGCTTCCCTGAAGAGGTGGGTTTTCAGGGAGCGCCTGAAGGTGAGAAGGGAAGGTGAAAGTCTGATGGATTGGGGTAGTGAGTTCCAGAGGATGGGGGAGGACCTGGAGAAGTCTTGCAGTCGTGCGTGGGAGGAGGAGACCAGGGAGCAAGATAGAAGGAGGTCCTGTGAAGAGCGAAGGGTACGGGTAGGGTGGTACCTGGGAATCAGGTCGGTGAGGTAGTTAGGGGCAGTGTTGTGAATGGCCTTATAGGTCAGAGTGAGTAGTTTGAATTTAATGCGTTGGGCAATGGGGAGCCAGTGGAGGGATAGGCAGAGGGGGGTGGCAGGGGTGGAGCGGCTGGTGAGGTGGATGAGTCTGGCAGCTGAGTTCAGGATGGTCTGAAGCGGGGAGAGTTTGCACTGGGGTAGGCCGGTGAGGAGGGAGTTGCAGTAGTCAAGGCGTGAGATAATCAGGGAGTGTACGAGTAGTTTAGTGGTGTCTGGGGTAAGGAAGGAGCGTATTTTGGCGATGTTCCGGAGGTGGAGCCTGCATGTATTTGTGAGTGATTTGACATGAGGTTGAAAGGAAAGCTTTGAGTCCAGAATGACGCCAAGGACCTTGGCTTGCTGGGCGGGATTGATGGTGGTGTTGTTGGTGGTGATGGAAAGGATGGGGGGGGGCACGGGAAGGGGGAAAGACGAGAAGCTCGGTTTTGGAGAGGTTGAGCTTGAGGAAATGGAGCGACATCCAGTCAGAGATGTCGTTTAGGAGGTGAGTGATGCGGGCGGAGAATGTGGGGGTGAGGTGAGGGGTGGATAGGTAGATATGAGTATCATCAGCGTAGAGGTGGTAGTTGAAGCCGTGGGAGTGTATGAGTTTGCCAAGGGAGGAGGTGTAGATGGAGAAGAGAAGGGGTCCAAGGACAGAGCCCTGGGGGACCCCAACAGAGAGGGGGAGGGAAGAGGAGGTGGCACCGTTGTAGGAAATGCTGAAGGAGCGTTGGGATAGATAGGACGAGAACCAAGAGAGAGCGGTGTCTTTGATGCCAAGGGAGAGTAGTTTATTAAGGAGGAGGGGGTGGTCGACTGTGTCAAAGGCCGCGGAGAGGTTTAGGAGAAGGAGGACAGAGTAGTCGCCTTTGGCTTTGGCGGTTATATATACGTGATCCAGTATATCTGCTATAGGGTGGTCATAAAGCGGTTAACATGCAATGACAACACAAATACGATGCACATTTGCAGCATGTTTCTGAAACACATGGCAAAGCACACATTTTCCCTGCAGTCTGCCATGTGTACAGAAACACAGATGTGAATGGAGCCTGATTGTGTAAACAAACCAATTTTACTTTCAGGCCCCATTCACACCGAGAATAGCGGGAGCGCAGGCTTTTTTGCTCATTTTTCCAGTGACACACATAGATTTAGAATTTTCTGAGACACATATAATAATTCTTTAGTGTCTATAGGCGAGTTCGGATTTTATTTTATCACACGATGGCTTAAAATAACAATGTATACCGTATCATGAATACCAGTCCAGTGCAGGTAAAGCAAAAATATAAAAACAGAAGTTATAAAGATGTGTCACCCTTATTGTCATGGCTGTCCTGCCATGTGCTTCTTGTCTGTTCAATATAGCATGAGTCTGAGCAAGAAGAAGGAAGTGACGTGATCTTAGGTCTCTAATGCAGGCCATAGACAGGGAGAAAACCGGCCATTTTTTCTTTTAGAAAAACGAAAAATCGGTCGTTCAATCAGCCGACGTTACCACTATTGGTAAAACAAAGTCGGTGGATTTTCGTCCTGTCTACGGCCAGCAAATATAAGTGATAAATATGAAGTGTCCCTGCTGAGAGCTCCACTATTATATTTGACATTTAAAAGTATAGCGAAGTTGCAACATTGTATCTATTTGTATCCATTTCGGATACCGATGTTTCTATGCAGATACAAATAGATACAATGTTGCAAGTTTGCTATACTTTTAAATGTCAAATATAATAGCAGACGGAGCTCTCTGCAGGGACACTTCACTATTCTATTTGACATTTAAAAGTACAGATGTTCTTCTTTTTCTTTTTGCCTTCATCTTCTTCTTCTTCTGTTTCTTCTTTTTCTTCTTCTTCTTGCAGGTCACGGCTCATGCGCATTTTTTTAATCGGTAAAAAGATCGGCCAATTTACCCATCTTTGCCGCGAAAATCGGCCGATCGGCAAATTCGGCCAATTTTTTTCCAACTTTACCGATTAAAAAAATGTGGCAGAATCAAGAAAAATGGCCGACAAATTCACCCACTAACGATGTGAAAATCGTCTGATTATTCTTTCAGGCGCGTTTTCGGACGATTTTCGACCCATCTATGGCCTGCATTAGAGAATGCATCGGTTTCAGCTTGTCAGTCTGTGAATAACCATACATGCCATGCTTGTGTGTCTGTATGTGTGTGAATGGATGGATGGATGTGTTGTGTCCTTCACATCTCTAAGGATGTCTTTTTATGTTCCATGTAGACGTTATAATTCTTGTATGGCAAACAATTCTGCTTAGGAGAGCGATTTCATTGAAGGGAGGGGACACTACATACAGTAAATGGTCTTTTCATTGACAAGCCCATATGTAACACTCTTCTTGATCTGAAACAAGGCTTCAGAAGTTGACGATGTGGCATCAGCCTACTCATGTGACCAGAGTCTCTGTTTAAAGGATAGTATAACAAAGAATCTATCTTTACAACATAATATCTCAATAATGTTGTATAACCAAAAATCTACTTATGTAACACAGATTACCAACTTATAAAACATAAATGAAATACACACAGATACTATTATTAATATATATCTATTATTTCATACAATTCTAGTTGGGTTCACTTCTGACTCCCATGACACCCTACACCAGAGATTTTCTAACCAGCTATACCCATCTATAGAAATGTCCTAAATACTCGGCTTCCAGCTAGTTAGCTTACAGCGGAGTTCCACTCACGCTGTCAAAAAATAAAAGTTAGCAGCTACAAAAACTGTAGCTGCTGAATTAAAAAAAACAGCCACTTACCTGTCCCTCAGTCCCGTGGTGTGTCCCCCACAGCCCGTTTCACCGGCCGTCCTGTATTCCAGGAGTCTGGCATCTTCAGTGTGGGCACCCCGCTGTGACAGCTTGCGGCGAGAAGCGCTGCGCTTCATGAATGGTCCCGTAGTCTTCTGGGACCTGTCACGTGTTCCAAAGACTACAGGGAGAGGGGAGGACACCTTCCGTTTCTGATCGCCTAGGTGATCAGACCGGAAATGGGAGTGGATACCTGTCAAATTCGGGTACCCGCTCCCCCCCCCCGCCCCCCAAAGGTGCCAATCCTTAATCGGGAGCGGGGGAGCAGTCTGTAAAGCGGAACTTCCCCATTTGCTCCACTTTAACTCCAAATACTTGTACATTCTTCTGGCTCAGCTATAACTGAAAAATTCAACACTATCACTTGTTCAAGGCCAACCACACATTTTAATATTAATTGATTAATCATAAAAAACAAATATTTTGCAAGCTTGTCATAAATATAATATAATTCCTATAAGTGCCGAATCATGAATTTGGAATAAATGTTTAACAGGTTCTATTCTGTTTGTGCCTTAAAAATCCCACAAAAAGACTAAGACTGGGATGCCATTAAAGTTCTCTCTCTTTCTCTCCCCCTCTCTGATATCTCTCTCTCTCGTCCCTCTCTCTCATCTGTCTCTCTCTCCCTCTCTCTGATATCTCTCTCTCTCTCTTTCTTTCATCTGTCTCTCGCTCCCTCTTTCTCTCTCTCTGATATCTCTCTCTCTCGACCCTCTCTCTGATCTCTCTCTCTCTGATCTCTCTATCTCTGATCTCTCTCTCTGATCTCTCTCTATCTTTCTCTGTCACTGCTTCTCTTAACCCACAAATGGGAAAAGGTGATGACAAAGAAAACTAGCTGCAAAATGCACAGCAATATAACGCATGTAGACAAGTGCATTCTGCTTTCTCCACAGTAGGTGGCGCTCAACCTGCACGGTACATCCTGGAGAGGAAGTCAGGTGAAAGTTTGTTGCTCTATGGTTTGCTCTGTCTCCTGGAGCAGCATTTCGGTTGGCTACTCTGCATCCAGGTGACCCTGACAGCCATCTTGGGTCAAGCAGAGCCTTTTTAAGTCCCTGGCCCCGGGTTTTGGCGCACTTTTGAGCAGTGGCTAGGATAGGGAGAGGTACTCCATCTGTCAGGGACAGCACTAGCAGTAGGGACAACTTCCAAAGGAGCAAGGAAACTGAAGGGCCTACTTCTATACTTCCACATGCTCCCTCTTGGGTTAGACCAGCCACACCACATTCCACCTCGGGCCTACTATCGCTGACTTTCTGCTACATTAATTGTGAGTTTCCGGACGGGTGTTCTCCCTGCTTGGTTGCTGTGACTGTTCTGCAAGTTCTACAATAGAATATTTTCTGGATTTTGAGTCTCAGTGTCGTTACTGCCGCTGCACCACACTGTACCTAGCCCATATGCACATAAAAATACGTGCCAACGCACAACATCATGGAAGGCAATCAACATCCATTTTTTTCAAGCATTGTTATGCATTTTAATGCACATTTATGTGTGAACACGCACTAAAGATCATGCATTACAAATTTTCCAGCATGCTGGGTATTTTTAGTACAGCTCTTTTGCCTGAACGTTTTCTTTCCACCTCCCTTCCTTTTCTTTCTTTTACAAAGGTTGACTGTTATCTGGAGAATACAAGGTACCAACATGTTTTATTACTTATGTATCAAACACAAAGTCCATGTACTGTATGTGATTTTTATTGGTGCAGAAGGAGCAAAAAAAGAAAACATCTTGTAAGATTGGTGGCCTAGCTAGGTTACACAAATCAAGGACACTTACTTTCAGTTAAATCTTAGTTTTATTGCCACTCTGGTAATAAATGATTTTTAGTGCCGTAAACTTCTGGATACTGCACCTAGAAAGGTCAGGGGGAGTTTGTTTGAAAACGTATTTACTGCTTGCAAGAAATACTTTAAGCCCGGGTTCACACTGATGCGGAATTTGCAGCATTTTCTGTGCGAATTCCACACCGCATCAGAATCGCACCCCGTTCATGCGAACCGCTGTGGGTGTGTATGTTACGCTAACAACACCCCAAAATTGTAATAACATAATGTATGGTTAAAATCGCACCGCACACAATTCACATCTGATTTGCACCTGAATGCGGTGCGGTTCCTATGCGAATCACATGCGACATGCCGCACCACATATGTGTGAACCCAGCCTGAGGGATAAGTTCACGTTTTAACAAAAAACATTATGGACATTAAGGATTAGGACAATTAGAGAGGGTGAATGTCCGCAATGGGGAAACAGACAGCAATAAAAACCTGACAGGTGCTCTAACCCCTAAATCTAAATTCTAAACGCAAATAATAGTTTTTCTTTCAGTTATATTATCAGTTCTAAGTTGTCGATTTTATACCATCTTACAAATTGCTTCATCCACACCCCTCAACAATTCCACTCCCAGGGACGGTCAGACCATGGCATCCCGAAACCCTGCATAAAACAAAAACAGAAGAACCAGAAAAGAAAACAAGGAATGAAAAGAAGAAGAAGACACAAGGAGTATGTACAATAGCACAGCGGTATCACACCAATGGTGAAGTGCATCCTACACTTGAAGGATACCAGTCGGGGGTGGCTCTATCTCCGGACACATGGCTGCAAATCAATACATCAAAAGCATAAGCCCTCAGGGGGCAAAAAGGCAATAAACACAACATAATGGGGTCCCAGAGTAATAGAGGTATGAGTCCCCGGAAGGGGGTACATCTCTGGAACCCTCCCCAGTGGAAACCCAACTTACATGGGGGGCCCAACCCCCACCAGGTGGACAACTACAGGCCGCTGTGGTACCCAAACAACGCAGTCCAGGTAGTCCCCAACCCAACTTCCCAGTAGGACCGACAGCCTGGCACCCAACTAGGGCCTACCTGAGAAAACCTCCCTCCCTGGAGCCTGTTTACACAGTCACAGCCAATCTCAACCAACGTTCTGTGGGATCATAGGGTACCTCCAGAGTTTGTTAGGGGTTCCTTGAGCTGTGGCTGATTTACCTGCCATTTGATGGTAACAGCATAGTTCCAGGACAACACCACTTCATAAAGCCAGAAGCATGACACCAATTATCTTCTGTCTGTAGGGTGACATTCTGAGCACCACTGCAAGGGTTGTATTCTTCCTACTGAAAACCAATATAAAAGGCAGCTTTACCATTGACCTTTGATGAATTGGTTTTAGTAAGGGTTTTCTGAGAACTAAAATATATTTTATGGGTTCCTCTGGGGCAAAAGGGTTGGAAAAAGCTGTCCTAGAGAGTGCATCATCATTCAGGGGTCCCTTCATCAGGGAAAGTCATTTATTGCAGAAGATTGAGGTGTGCTATAGGAATCTAGAGAAAGGTAGGGACATTTTCTTATTCATACATGCAGTGCAGTAATGCAGGCCATACATGGGTCGAATCCCAAACGATTTTTTGTCTGAAAATCGAAAACGTTGTTCATTCGGTAATCCAATGGTGCCATCCTTGATTTCGAAAATCGGTTGACCAAGTCATAAAGTTCACCCCATATAACAGGCAAAACTTCTGTTCCTTCCAGGTCACGGCTCATGCGCATATTCTTTGCAGAAAAACGATCGTACGATTTGACCATCGTTGAGTCAAAAATCGGTTGTTTTTCATGAATTTTCCAACATGCCCGATCATCGAAAAAGAGGAGTAACCACGAAAATCGCCTGGTGCCATTGACCCACTAACAGAGCGAAAATCGGCCGATTATTCTTAGGTTTGATTTTCGGATGAAAAATCGGTCAAATTTTGACCCATGTATGGCCGGCATAACAGAGGGATGATATAATGTGATAAAAGAACATGCCTGGAGAAATATTTGGTGTAAACTTACTTTATTTGCTTAAATTTGTAAATATAAGTCATTTAAATGGCAAAATATTACATGGATGAAAACAGGTTACACAAACTGCGATGTATTCAGTTATGATTGCGTTGATCACATTTATTCTCAGAATGTTTCTTTCCTGGCCCCGGCACTAAGTATATATTCTGGAAGAACCAATTCAACAATCTTAATAATGTACAAATACTAGACAAAGATTTGGGTCATTACCTGGATTGTAATCGGTAAAATCTTTTTTTCCAGTGTTTCTATATTGATATGTATTGAATAAAGAAGAATTGTTTGTACGCCATTAAGATTGTTGAACAAATTCACTTGTTGGCTCTTCCAGAATATATGTTTGGTGTCGGGACAAGGAAAGAAACATTGTGATATTGAATGTAGGATAGTCCGCCTATAGTGGGCTCTGGGTGACACCCCGTGTTATATTTGTAGATACAAATGTTTGGAACCACCAAAGCCCTGAAAATCGATAGGTTATGGCCAAGTTTGTTTGCATGTAGTATGAATCATTTTATATTACTAGTGGAAAGCCTTGGTACATTTCTAACCAATAGGAAGGTTCAGGAGTTAGTATAGTTGGGAATAAGCTCAGGGTTTGCAGGAAAAAGTCAAATATCATTTATACTTAACATATACTTATGTATTTTTTTATCATTTTCTTGACTTGACTTATCCACTCTTGTGAGGTTCACTTTAAGATTACTTGCTAATCCCTCCACTGGCCTCCACTCAGTGTCCTTCATCCCTCTCTGCCAATCCTTCCACTGGCCTCCACTCAGTGTCCTCCATCCCTCTCTGCCAATCCCTCCACTGGCCTCCACTCAGCGTCCTCCATCCCTCTCTGCCAATCCCTCCACTGGCCTCCACTCAGCGTCCTCCATCCCTCTCTGCCAATCCCTCCACTGGCCTCCACTCAGCGTCCTCCATTCCTCTCTGCCAATCCTTCCACTGGCCTCCGCTCAGTGTCCTTCATCCCTCTCTGCCAATCCCTCCACTGGCCTCCGCTCAGCGTCCTCCATCCCTCTCTGCCAATCCTTCCACTGGCCTCCGCTCAGTGTCCTTCATCCCTCTCTGCCAATCCCTCCACTGGCCTCCGCTCAGCGTCCTCCATCCCTCTCTGCCAATCCTTCCACTGGCCTCCGCTCAGTGTCCTTCATCCCTCTCTGCCAATCCCTCCACTAGCCTCCGCTCAGCGTCCTCCATCCCACTCTGCCAATCCTTCCACTGGCCTCCGCTCAGTGTCCTCCATCCCTCTTTGCCAATCCTTCCACTGGCCTCCGCTCAGTGTCCTCCATCCATCTCTGCCAATCCTTCCACTGGTCTCTTCTCAGTGTCCTCCATCCCTCTTTGCCAATCCTTCCACTGGCCTCCGCTCAGTGTCCTCCATCCATCTCTGCCAATCCTTCCACTGGTCTCCGCTCAGTGTCCTCCATCCCTCTCTGCCAATCCCTCCACTGGCCTCCGCTCAGTGTCCTCCATCCCTCTCTGCCAATCCTTCCACTGGCCTCTACTCAGTGTCCTCCATCCCTCTTTGCCAATCCTTCCACTGGCCTCCACTCAGTGTCCTCCATCCCTTTCTGCCAATCCCTCCACTGGCCTCCACCCAGTTTCCTTCATCCCTCTCTGCCAATTCTTCCACTGGCCTTCACTCAGTGCCCTCCACCCCTCTCTGCCAATCCCTCCACTGGCCTCCACTCAGTGTCCTCCACCCCTCTCTGCCAATCCCTCCACTGGCTTCCCATTGCTCAACGGATAAAATTCAAAACATTAACAATTACATATAAAGCCATTTATAACTCTTCCCCAAATTACATCACCAATCTTGTCTCCAAATATCACCCAAACTGTCCTCTTTGCTCCTCCCACGACCTCCTACTCTCTAGCTCCCTTGTCTTCTCCTCCTCCCATGCTCGTCTCCAGGACTTCTCCAGAGCTTCCCCCATCCTCTGGAACTCTCTACCCCAATTTATCAGACTATCGCCTACTCTGCTCACTTTTAGGCGATCTCTGAAAACCTATCTCTTCAGGGAAGCCTATCCTACACTCAGCTAACAATGGAATCTTCTATTCCTTACTCCCTGTCCATCCCCCGCAGTTATTACCTTTTGTACCACTAGCCCCTCCCTCTTAGATTGTAAGCTTCCAGGATCAGGGCCCTCCTAACCCTCTTGTATTGAACTGTATCATTCCTGTATTGTCTCCCTTTATATTGTAAAGTGCTGAGCAAACTGTTGCAGCTATATAAATCCTGTATAATAATAATAATAATAACTTGCAAAGATCAATATTTTTAACACTGATTAAACAATTCAGTTTTGGGTTAAAAGGAAACAACTAAAGTCATTTAGCAAGTTTAGCAGAAAATCTTACTACAATCTATGGCTAACAATGGCACTAAAAGTTACATTTACAAGATTATATCACTAAGCAATAATAAAAAAATATACTATATATCTATTTTTTTGCTTGTTTTTTTTTTTACTTTTTTGTTATTATGTCTCTGCATGCATGTTTTTTTCCCAGACATGCATCTAAATTGTATGTTGGGGCAACATAAAAAAAATGCAGTACATGCACATTTCCCCATGTTTTATCCCTTTAACCACTTCAATACCGGGCACTTTCACCCCCTTCCTGCCCAGGCCAATTTTCACATTTCAGCGCTGTCACATTTTGAATGATAATTGTGCGATCATGCAACACTGTACCCATATGAAATTTTTATCACTTTTTCACACATAGAGATTTCTTTTGGTGGTATTTTATTACCACTGGGGTTTTTTATTCTTTGCGCTATAAATTAAAACAGACTGAAAATGTTGAAAAAAAAACTTGTTTCTCTTCATTTTGCAAATAAATAATCTTTTATCAAAAATTTTGACAAAAATGGCCAAATTAGTGTATATTATGGAGTCAGTAGGAAAGTTATAGAGTTCACAAACTATGGTATATATCTGAAAATTGATCAATCCTGATGTACTGACGGCCAATCTAATTTCTTAAGGCCCAAAAATACCGGGACGGTACAAATATCCCCCAAATGACCCTTTGTGGAAAGTAGACAGTCTGAGGTATTTAAGAGGCATGGCGAGTTTTTTGAAGTTGTAATTTTTTGTTATAATTTTATGGAAAATGTGGAAGAAAGTAAAAAAAAAATCACAATGCTGTCACAAATGCAGTACAGAATCATCATATAACTGGTGTGTCGGTGATCAGCGATACTGACAGGTGACAGTATTTAAAAAAAAAAAAAGAAAAAAATTTTAAAATTTAAAAAAAAATTGTATTACTTTTTTTTAATTATTTTTTTACTCCTGTGACCAGAGCAATATAATATTACCCTAGTAACATTGTACGAGTCTGGGCAATGGATCAGGATTTTTCTTTTTTTACACATTATGATTGCTTATGCCAGTGATTTTCCCTGGTATAAAAACTATTGTTACCGAATGAAACTGATTCATTCAATAGTTATTGTGATTAGCTGTGATTGACCAATCACAGCTAGCAGCACAATGGTAAGCAATGATTGGCATGAAAGGAAGCCATTCATTATTTACAACTGTCATGTGATCTGCTGTGATTGGTCTCAGCAATCACATGGTACCGGCAGCAGGCCAAGACAGTGATATGTCAATGGCTGTGTCCGGTGGACTCAGCAGGTGACAGATCACGCCGGAGCACAGCCCGTGGGGTGCACAGTCCCTGTGGTGCAAGCGAAGTGTGATCATGGGAGGATGTCATATGACAATAGGCTGGGCAGGAAGGTGATACAGTCCCTGCAAGTGGAGAAAAATACCTCTTGATCTGCCAGAAGTGCACTCAGCTCCTAAGTTTCTCTTTTGAGCTGACAACACGTGCCATTTATAGAGAACAGGTAGTGTCAGCCCTGCCAATTTGCTAAACCTCTCAATCGCTCCCACCTCTACAGCATAGACACTGATTACTCTGTAGTCTGAGCATAGAACTAGGAGGCAGGGGCGAACTGACCATTTGGAAACTCGGGTACTGCCCGAGGGCCCGGGGTCAGTAGGGGGCCCCATGAGATGCCCCTGGAACCTTTTCATAGGCTTTTTTGAGTTTGGGCAAGGACACAGGGGCCCCATGATCCCCTATTGCCCAGGGGCCCCATGATCCCCTATTGCCCGGGGGCCCCATGAGTTGTCAGTCCGCCCCTGCTAGGAGGACTAATTAGACTCCCTGAAATGACACAAGGAATGTGCACAACTCTGAATTTCAATTATCAGCAACAGGTGTTTTTTGCAATTATCATACAAATATAACAAACACTCCTAACAGTACATTTAACAGTCCCAAAGGTAGCAAGTAAGAGAAACGTATTGTTAGGTGTGACACCGACTTCAAAGAATCAAAAATATCAAATCAACTATTTAAAGCACTTTGCTAAATCTAATCACCAGAATATAGAAATTCCCGTGCCAAAATCATTCATTTTATGGCCATTTTACAACAAATTCCCGTTTCTTGTGACACATGTTGGGGTTGTTTCATAAAACCAAACAAGGTGCAATTAGTGGCAAAGTGCAGCAACTGATAACAACCAGATAAGTGAGTTCTGATTGGCTCCTGTGATTTACTGCACCGTACACATCATCGCTGCGGTCCGCTCTATTAAATATGATGACAGGTGTTGGGCCAAACATTAAATCAGGTCATATTTTTAAGATCGTATATACAGGTGTACCTCGGTTTATGAATTTAATTCATTCTGCAGGACTTTTCGTATTGTGAAAAATTTGTAAACTGAAATGTGGTTTCCCATAGGAATGCATTGAAAACCAATTAATCCGTTCTGGAGGTCAGAAAAAAGTCACAAAAATTCTATCTGTTCAAAACTCTTTATAAAGTGCACTTTAAAGCATAAAGGGACATGATTAAAAAAAAATTATAAATGCATTGAAAACCAATTAATCCGTTTAGGGGGTCAGAAAAAAGTCCATAAAATCTGTTCAAAACTCTTTATAAAGTGCACTTTAAAGGCATAAATACTGTACAGGGACATGACAAAAAAAAATTCATAAATGCATTGAAAACCAATTAATCTGTTCGTATTGTGAAAAAAAATTTGTAAACCGAGGCATTATTTTCAATGGATTCTCATTCGTAAACCGAAAATTACATTAACCGAGGCGTTCATAAACCGAAGTACGCCTGTAATTGAAACTGATCATTTTATCTCATCAATACTTTAAAAATATAATCAAAATACATTTGCTTCCTGATACTGATATTTTGCATTTTTCTATCTAATTTTTTCATGATTAAAGTGACATTTAAATGGTTTTAAAAAAATGATATTCTACCCAAGTATGTATTCCTAACTCATAAAGTCCATTCTATTGCTTTCATCCTCCTCTAAATTCTTTACTTTTTGCTGCTGTGATCCATCTTAATGTTAGAGCGTGGCTAGGGTCATTCTCCATATTCCCTCTGTAAGCAGCCGAGGGTGGGTCTTTGTCAGTCCTGAGGTGGACTGTGGACTATGAGATTTGTAGTGTCCATAGAGCTGTGTACAAGACTGCAACTAACATGCACTGCTGGTTCCACACAAGGAGGGAGAAGGAGAGGTTTGGGAGCTCATGCAGGAAGTTACAAGGAGGCAGGAAAACACAGTAAGAAACAATTTCATGAAGAATGGTGCAGATTACAGGGCCTTTAAGGAGTGGATTTGTCTGGATTATTTTTTTTTTTAAATAAAGATAATGTTTAGTGTCACGTTAATGTACGTTCCTCCTGTGAATTGAACACGTGATCTGACACTGGAGAGTCCAGCACAAAGGTGATATAGTTTTACTATGTTATTCTTATGGTGGAATCTACAAACACATGGAAAGCAGCATGGAGGGGCTCAGAGAAGGTGGCGGTGAAGGTGTGGAGGTGTCTGATGGGGTCACACAGCTGGTAGAAGGACAGACATCCTGCATCGTAATTCAGATAGATCCCAACTGTCTTTAGAGAAGATTTAGAGTCTATTGTTATACCTGAGTTGTTGTGTAAGGCTTGGAAAGTTGAATCTCTCTGGGTCAGACCCCATGACTTGTCATTATAACCTATATGAGATTCATTTCCTGCAATCTTCCTCTCTATGCTGTGACCGGCCACCCCGATCAGCCATTCCTTTGCTCCACTCACATCCACCTCCCAGTAATGTCTCCCGGATGAGAAGCTCTGTGTACTTAATACCTGTCTGGAATTAAATCTCTCTGGAACATCCGGTCTATTCTCTGGTTTACTGGTGCGAGTAGCTGATTTCAGATCCTGTGATATAATAATCTTATTATAAGCAGTGTTTATATCCAATAAGATGCCTGATTTCTCCATCACTGAGAATTGTCTCTTTGTCTTCAGATCTATCAGACTGTCTGTAAAGTGGAGAAGTCCTCTGTGGAGCATCTGTGAGATCATTCCTTCATCCAGACATTCAGCATCTCTTACATCACCACTCCTAGGAGTGATGTCATCACTGATCATTTCTTTCTTTAGCACAGTTAATGGATCTGTGATGGTACATATGGCCCCCATTTCATCAATCTTCCTGGACAGCTCATTCTTCTGTTTCTCCAGCTTCTGGATCACATCATTGACTGACTGGGAGATCTTCTTCTCCTGTCTGGAGACCTCAGTCAGAACTCTCCTCTCTACATCATCCAGATGTCTCCTGATGTCTCTAAACAGCTCAGTGACTCTCCCGGTGACATTGTCTGCTTTTCCTTTCTCTCCTGTTCTATGATTTTCCAGATTCTGGATTCTCTTCTCAGTCTCTTGTCTGTCATTGTTCAGTTTCTCAGTTACATCTTTCAGTTTCTGTTTCTTCTTCTCAGAGGCCACATTCAGAAGCTCCACCTGGTGTCCTTTGTGGTCTCCAGCCACCCAGCAGGACATACAGATACAGGCACTGTCCTCTGTGCAGTAATATTTCAGGATCTCTTTGTGTGTGGAGCATTTTCTGTCTTCAAATGATGTGGTGGGATCTGTTAAAATGTGATCTGGTGACTTGCTGTGGATTCTTAAGTGTTTATCACAAAATGAGGCCTCACATAGCAGACATGTTTTAGAAGCTGGTGCAGGAGGATCGCAGTACGTACAGAAGACCTCTGTGTCCTCCGGGTGAGCAGATCTGAAATTATCCACAATGTTACACAGCTTCCTGTTCTTCTCCAGCGGAGGGCGCTCTGTATACTGCTCTCTGCACTCCGGACAGGAATAATTGGTAGACTTCTTCTTCTGTGTATCCAGAACAGTCACTATACAATCCCGGCAGAAGTTGTGGCCACATTTCAGTGATACGGGCTCCTTATAAAGGTTCAGGCAGATGGAGCAGTTCAGTTCCTCTCTCAGGCCAGAAGTCGCCATTCTGGGGATAAAAATGAACTTTTGCTACAACTCTGTAGAGAAGAGAAGCTGGGAGCTGCTGATCTGTCCCGTACACAGAGGTGAATGTGAAAGTATTTCTGGGAATGCTTGTCATAAGTTCAGTGGTGTCATATAAAATGAGATCCTCCCTGTTCACTTAACCCATTATTTGCTGTAGTTTGATACAACAACTCTAGGAAGTTTCCTATATTAAAGGATAAGTTCACTTTTTCGGGCAGAATTTCACTTTTCATGACAAATAGAAGCATTTTCCAATGCCATTTCCGGCCCAGCCATCCCGATGTGCTTTTCTCTCGCTTGCCTTATCCACAAGACATTTAAAGTGGTTGTAAAGGCTGAAGGTATTTTACCTTTGTACATTCTATGCATGAAAGTAAAAAACCTTCTGTGTGCAGCAGCCCCCCCAATACTTACCTGAGCCCCGTCACGATCCAGCAATGTGCATAACAGCCTCGGCTGTCCCGGGTCTCTGCCTCCTCATTGGCTGAGCCATTGGCTCCCGCTGCTGTTAATCACAGCCAGTCAGCCAATGAGGAAAGAAAGGGGGCAGGCCAAGCTGCAACTCTGTGTATGAATGGACACACAGAGCAGAGGGTGTTGTAAATAGTAAAAGATATATGAGCGCTGGGTGACAACTAGCTAAATACAGGTGGGAGCAGCCAGCATGGAAGAGGAAACAACCTCAGATCCTCCAAGTAATGCCAGAGATAAAAGTACAAATGCGGCGCTCAATATTAGTTACAGTGTGCAGATAGTATCTCACAGTATTAGAACTTAATAACACATGCGGATCAATGTGACTGCTGTGACACAGTGAGCAATAATAAACTTTCGTGACTGTTGTGACTGTGGTATTGAATAAATAGCAACAAAGCTTATTGAATATAGTTCATGCGGAGTAAAATGACTATAAATGAACAGTAATATTCATAGCCTCTATGGCTAGAAGCAACGAGCATACTATATACCGATTGGATAGTATCCCATATGTCATAAACTGATAGGATATAGTTCGTGCAGATTAATGTGACTGCGGTGACACAAAAACAGCGGATAACTTTCGTGACTGCTGTGGCTGGAAACAATGAGTGTACTAAGCACTAACCAGATGGCACAGATAAATGTGCGCTGGAGTAAATAAGACCTACTCCTAGGTACTCTGGGGGTGGGAACTCAGCATGCGGATGTGATCATCAGGTGGAGGTACTTCACCAGCTGTCATCTATCCAAAGCAGGATTCCACGTCTCAGGTTTAACCGTGTCCAGCAGTACCTTTTATAGCCATCAGGGGGATCATACACGCAGATGGAAACCAGGGAAAGGATCCTTCAGGTTGAGGACTCTCGGTGCCAGATAAATGAGCCCAGAGAGAAAAGAACTCCAATATTGTAGTATGCTATTTATTCAATACCACAGTCACAACAGTCACGAAAGTTTATTATTGCTCACTGTGTCACAACAGTCAAATTGATCCGCATGTGTTATTAAGTTCTAATACTGTGAGATACTATCTGCACACTGTAACTAATATTGAGCGCCGCATTTGTACTTTTATCTCTAGAGCAGAGGGTGCCCCCATAGCAAGCTGCTTGCTCTGGGGGCACCCGACAGGCAGGAAGAGGCAGGAGAGCCTGCAGGGGACCCGAGAAGAGGAGGATCCAGGCTGCTCTGTGCAAAACCACTTTACACAGCAGGGAAGTATAGACATGTTTGTTATTTTACAGAAAAAAATGAACCTTTAGAATCGCTTTCATTTTTTTGTCATTTCTGTGAGATTTTGAACGAATTTTTATATTCCATCATTTCCTGTAGATGATATCTCAGCATTCACTATCTGTACGCCACCTCCCAGAAGCCTTTACTTCCTTGTTGCATCACAGAAGAGGGTGTGATAGGGCGTGTTCACCACTCTGGACCACACCTCCCTCATTACAATACTACCTTCCACCCATTTTCTATACAATCTCCTTTAGATCTCCCATCAGCTATGTAGTACAAGGGCCAGTCTGATTTGATACAAATTCAATAGATTGGTCAGATGTGTCCTCCTATTCCATAGTTCTGGTAAATCTAAAGGAAATTGTACAGAGATTGTACGATCAGATTGCATAATGTATGTCCATCCTAATACAAGTACATAGGAGGGAGTGGACAGAGACACTCAGTTGTTAGGCCCCGTTCACACCACCACGTAGCAAAAAATCATATTCTCGCATGCGTTTGTTTTGGGTGTTTTGGAGTGTTTTCACTCGTCATGCATAGGGCAGCTCATTCACTTGGACGGGCTGCCATACACGCAACAATCGCCTCGGAAAATCTCCAGAACTTTTTGTGGAGCAGAGCTCCAGTTTTTGGTGTGTTTGCCGCACTCGGGTGGCCTTTAACCACTTGCCCTCCAGAGGATTTACCCCCATTCATGACCGGGCCATTTTTTGCTATACAGTGCTGAGTTACTTTAACTGACAATTGCGCGGTCATGCAACGCTGCACCCAAATTAAATTGACATCTTTTATTTCCCACAAATTGAGCTTTCTTTCGGTGGTATTTGATCGCCTGTGCATTTTTATTTTTTGCGCGATAATCAAAAAAATACCGACTATTTTGAGAAAAAAACAATATTTTGGACTTTTTGCTATTAAACATGTCCAGTAAAAAATATAAAAAATCTAATTTCATCATAAATTTAGGCCAAAATGTATTCTGCTCCATGTCTGCTATTACAAATCCCAATACATGTAAATGAATTGGTTTACGTGAAAGTTCTAGCGTTTACAAATGGCGGTACAGATAACGGGATTTTTTTTTTCTACTAGGAATGGCGGTGATCAGCGACTTTTAGCGGGACTGCGGCAGTCCCCAGTGACACCAATACAGTGATTAGTGCTAAAAAAAAAAGCACTGACACTCTATTAATGGCACTGGGCAGGAAGGGGTTAATGTGAGAGGCGATCAAAGGGTTAACTGTGTGCTGGGAGTTTTTTACTAGGGGATGGGGGGGGGGGGTGTTCTTCACTGTTTGCACACTGATTGGGATGGCTGTACTGTGCACAGCCATCCCGAGCAGTGTGGACGAGCTGACAGGGAGGAAGATGGTTTGTAAACAAAATAATCTTCCTCCTCATCGGAGATGCTCAGTAATCACTGAGAGCCGGCGGGTAATTACCGGCTGGGACCCGGTAATTGACACCCATGGCCGCGAATGGCAGTGTGGGTAGGGCGTGCGAGCGGCTCGCTCGCGCCCACTACCTGGAAATGCAGAATGACGTATATATACGTGATCCAGTATATCTGCTATAGGGTGGTCCTAAAGCGGTTAACATGCAATGACAACACAAATACGATGCACATTTGCAGCATGTTTCTGAAACACATGGCAAAGCACACATTTTCCCTGCAGTCTGCCATGTGTACAGAAACACAGATGTGAATGGAGCCTGATTGTGTAAACAAACCAATTTCACTTTCAGGCCCCATTCACCCCGAGAATAGCGGGAGCGCAGGCTTTTTTGCTCATTTTTCCAGTGACACACATGGATTTAGAATTTTCTGAGACACATATAATAATTCTTTAGTGTCTATAGGCGATTTCGGATAATTAAAGAGCCTGTGAAATAAAAATAAAGTGTGATTTTATTTTATCACACAATGGCTTAAAATAACAATGTATACCGTATCATGAATACCAGTCCAGTGCAGGTAAAGCAAAAATATAAAAACAGAAGTTATAAAGATGTGTCAACCTTATTGTCATGGCTGTCCTGCCATGTGCTTCTTGTCTGTTCAATATAGCATGAGTCTGAGCAAGAAGAAGGAAGTGACGTGATCTTAGGTCTCTAATGCAGGCCATAGACAGGGAGAAAACCGGCCATTTTTTTTTAGAATAACGAAAAATCGGTCATTCAATCAGCCGACGTTACCACTATTGGTAAAAAAAAGTCGGCTGATTTTCGTCCCGTCTACGGCCAGCAAATATAAGTGATAAATATGAAGTGTCCCTGCAGAGAGCTCCACTATTATATTTGACATTTAAAAGTAGAGCAAAGTTGCAACATTGTATCTATTTGTATCCATTTTGGATACAGATGTTTATATTCAGATACAAATAGATACAATGTTGCAACTTTGCTATACTTTTAAATGTCAATAGCAGAGGAGCTCTCTGCAGGGACACTTCACTATTCTATTTGACATTTAAAAGTACAGATGTTCTTCTTTTCCTTTTTGTCTTCATCTTCTTCTTCTGTTTCTTCTTTTTCTTCTTCTTCTTGCAGGTCACGGCTCATGCGCATTTTTTTAATCGGTAAAAAGATCAGCCAATTTACCCATCTTTGCCGCGAAAATCGGCCGATCGGCAAATTCGGCCAATTTTTTTCCAACTTTACCGATTAAAAAAATGTGTCAGAATCAAGAAAAACGGCTGACAAATTCACCCACTAACGATCTGAAAATCGGCTGATTATTCTTTCGGACGAATTTTCGGCTGATTTTTGACCCATCTATGGCCTGCATTAGAGAATGCATCGGTTTCAGCTTGTCAGTCTGTGAATAACCATACATGCCATGCTTGTGTGTGTGTCTGTATGTGTGTGAATGGATGGATGTGTTGTGTCCTTAACATCTCTAAGGATGTCTTTTTATGTTCCATGTAGATGTTATAATTCTTGTATGGCAAACAATTCTGCTTAGGAGAGCGATTTCATTGAAGGGAGGGGACACTACATACAGTAAATGGTCTTTTCATTGACAAGCCCATATGTAACACTCTTCTTGATCTGAAACAAGGCTTCAGAAGTTGACAATGTGGCATCAGCCTACTCATGTGACCAGAGTCTCTGTTTAAAGGATAGTATAACTAAGAATCTATCTTCACAACATAATATCTCAATAATGTTGTATAACCAAAAATCTACTTATGTAACACAGATTACCAACTTATAAAACATAAATTAAATACACACAGATACTATTATTAATATATATCTATTATTTCATACTAATTCTAGTTGGGTTCACTTCTGACTCCCATGACACCCTACACCAGAGATCTTCTAACCAGCTATGCCCATCTATAGAAATGTCCTAAATACTCGGCTTCCAGCTAGTTAGCTTACAGTGGAGTTCCACTCACGCTGTCAAAAAATAAAAGTCAGCAGCTACAAAAACTGTAGCTGCTGAATTAAAAAAAACAGCCACTTACCTGTCCCTCAGTCCCGTGGTGTGTCCCCCACAGCCCGTTTCACCGGCCGTCCTGTATTCCAGGAGTCCGGCATCTTCAGTGTGGGCACCTGGCTGTGACAGCTTGCGGCGAGAAGCGCTGCGCTTCATGAATGGTCCTGTAGTCTTCTGGGACCTGACACGTGTTCCAAAGACTACAGGGAGGGAGGGAGGACACCTTCCGTTTCTAATCGCCTAGGCAATCAGACCGGAAATGGGAGCGGATACCTGTCAAATTCGGGTACCCGCTCCCCCTCGCCGCCCAAAGATGCCAATCCTTAATCGGGAGCGGGGGAGCAGTCTTTAAAGCAGAACTTCCCCATTTGCTCCACTTTAACTCCAAATACTTGTACATTTTTCTGGCTCAGCTATAACTGAAAAATTCAACACTATCACTTGTTCCAGGCCAACCACACATTTTAATATTAATTATCATTAATCATAAAAAACAAATATTTTGCAAGCTTGCCATAAATATAATATAATTCCTATAAGTGCCGAATCATGAATTTGGAATAAATGTTTAACAGGTTCTATTCTGTTTGTGCCTTAAAAATCCCACAAAAAGACTAAGACTGGGATGCCATTAAAGTTCTCTCTCTTTCTCTCCCTCTCTCTGATATCTCTCTCTCTCTCGCCCCTCTCTCTCTCATCTGTCTCTCTCTCCCTCCCTCTCTCAACCCTCTCTCTGATCTCTCTCTTTCTGATCTCTCTCTCTGATCTCTCTCTCTCTGATCTCTCTCTCTCTGATCTCTCTCTCTCTCTCTCTCTCTCAAAATGCACAGCAATATAACGCATGTAGACAAGTGCATTCTGCTTTCTCCACAGTAGGTGGCGCTCGACCTGCACGGTACATCCTGGAGAGGAAGTCAGGTGAAAGTTAGTTGCTCTATGGTTTGCTCTGTCTCCTGGAGCAGCATTTTGGTTGGTTACTCTGCATCCAGGTGACCCTGACAGCCATCTTGGGTCAAGCAGAGCCTTTTTAAGTCCCTGGCCCTGGGTTTTGGCGCACTTTTGTGCAGTGGCTAGGGTAGGGAGAGGTACTCCATCTGTCAGGGACAGCACTAGCAATAGGGACAGCTTCCAAAGGAGTAAGGCAAGCTGTAGGGCCTACGTCTATACTTCCACATGCTCCCTCTTGGGTTAGACCAGTCATACCACATTCCACCTCGGGCCTACTATCTCTGACTTTCTGCTACATTGATTGTGAGTTTCCATACGGGTGTTCTCCCTGCTTGGTTGCTGTGACTGTTCTGCAAGTTCTACAATAGAATATTTTCTGGATTTTGAGTCTCAGTGTTGTTACTGCCGCTGCACCACACTGTACCTAGCCCATATGCACATAAAAATACATGCCAACGCACATCAATAGAAGGCAATCAACATCCATTTTTTTCAAGCATTGTTATGCATTTTAATGCACATTTATGTGTGAACATGCACTAAAGTTCATGCATTAGAAATTTTCCAGCATGCTGGGTATTTTTAGTACAGCTCTTTTGCCTGAACGTTTTCTTTCCACCTTCCTTCCTTTTCTTTCTTTTATAAAGGTTGACTGTTATCTGGAGAATACAAGGCGCCAACATGTTTTATTACTTACTTATCAAACACAAAGTCCATGTACTTTATGTGCTTTTTATTGGTGCAGAAGGAGCAAAAAAAGAAAACATCTTGTAAGATTGGTGGCCTAGCTAGGTTACATAAAAACAAGGACACTTAGGGGTTTTTTTACTAAAGCTGGAGAGTCCAAAATCAGACTCCCTTCTGCATAGAAACCAATCAGCTTCTAACCTCAGCTTGTTCAATGAAGCTTTGGCAATGAAACCTGGAAACTGACTGGTTTCTATGCAGAAGGGAGTCTGATTTTGGACTCTCCAGCTTTAGTAAATAAACCCCTTTCAGTTAAATCTTAGTTTTATTGCCACTCGGGTAATAAATGATTTTTAGTGCCGTAAACTTCTGGATACTGCACCTAGAAAGGTCAGTGGGAGTTTGTTTGAAAACGTATTTACTGCTTGCAAGAAATACTTTAAGCCCGGGTTCACACTGATGCGGAATTTGCAGCGTTTTCTGTGCGAAGTCCACACCGCATCAGAATCGCACCCCGTTCATGCGAACTGCTGTGGGTGTGTATGTTACGCTAACAACACCCAAAAATTGTAATAACATAATGTATGGCTAAAATCGCACCGCACACAATTCACATCTGATTTGCATCTGAATGCGGTGCGGTTCCTGTGCGAATCACATGCGACATGCCGCACCACATATGTGTGAACCCAGCCTGAGGGATAAGTTCACTTTTTAACAAAAAACATTATGGACATTAAGGATTAGGACAATTAGAGGGTGAATGTCCGCAATGGGTAAACAGACAGCAATAAAAACCTGACAGGTGCTCTAACCCCTAAATCTAAATTCTAAACGCAAATAATAGTTTTTCTTTCAGTTATATTATCAGTTCTAAGTTGTGGATTTTATACCATCTTACAAATTGCTTCATCCACACCCCTCAACAATTCCACTCCCAGGGACGGTCAGACCATGGCATCCCGAAACCCTGCATAAAACAAAAACAGAAGAACCAGAAAAGAAAAGAAAACAAGGAAAGAAAAGAAGAAGAAGACACAAGGAGTATGTACAATAGCACAGCGGTATCACACCAATGGTGAAGTGCATCCTACACTTGAAGGATACCAGTCGGGGGTGGCTCTATCTCCGGACACATGGCTGCAAATCAATACATCAAAAGCATAAGCCCTCAGGGGGCAAAAAGGCAATAAACACAACATAATGGGGTCCCAGAGTAATAGAGGTATGAGTCCCCGGAAGCGGGTACATCTCTGGAACCCTCCCCACTGGAAACTCAACTTACATGGGGGGCCCAACCCCCACCAGGTGGACAACTACAGGCCGCCATGGTACCCAAACAACGCAGTCCAGGTAGTCCCCAACCCAACTTCCCAGTAGGACCGACAGCTTGGCACCCAACTAGGGCCTACCTGAGAAAACCTCCCTCCCTTGCGCCTGTTTACTCAGTCACAGCCAATCTCAACCAAAGTTCTGTGGGATCATAGGGTACCTCCTGAGTTTGTTAGGGGTTCCTTGAGCTGTGGCTGATTTACCTGCCATTTGATGGTAACAGCATAGTTCCAGGACTAACACCACTTCATAAAGCCAGAAGCATGACACCAATTATCTTCTGTCTGTAGGGTGACATTCTGAGCACCACTGCAAGGGTTGTATTCTTCCTACTGAAAACCAATATAAAAGGCAGCTTTACCATTGACCTTTGATGAATTGGTTTTAGTAAGGGTTTTCTGAGAACTAAAATATATTTTATGGGTTCCTCTGGGGCAAAAGGGTTGGAAAAAGCTGTCCTAGAGAGTGCATCATCATTCAGGGGTCCCTTCATCAGGGAAAGTCATTTATTGCAGAAGATTGAGGTGTGCTATAGGAATCTAGAGAAAGGTAGGGACATTTTCTTATTTATACATGCAGTGCAGTAATGCAGGCCATACATGAGTCGAATCCCAAACGATTTTTCGTCCGAAAATCGAAAACGTTGTTCATTCGGTAATTCAATGGCGCCATCCATGATTTCGAAAATCGGCTGACCGAGTCATAAAGTTCACCCCATATAACAGGCAAAACTTCTGTTCCTTCCAGGTCACAGCTCATGCGCATATTCTTTGCAGAAAAACGATCGTACGATTTGACCATCGTTGAGTCGAAAATCGGTTGTTTTTCATAAATTTTCCAACATGCCCGATCACTGAAAAAGAGGAGTAACCACAAAAATCGCCTGGTGCCATTGACCCACTAACAGAGCGAAAATCGGCCGATTATTCTTAGGTTTGATTTTCGGATGAAAAATCAGTCGAATTTTGACCCATGTATGGCCGGCATAACAGAGGGATGATATAATGTAATAAAAGAACATGCCTGGAGAAATATTTGGTGTAAACTTACTTTATTTGCTTAAATTTGTAAATATAAGTCATTTAAATGGCAAAATATTCCATGGATGAAAACAGGTTACACAAACTGCGATGTATTCAGTTATGATTGCGTTGATCACATTTATTCTCAGAATGTTTCTTTCCTGGCCCCGGCACTAAGTATATATTCTGGAAGACCCAATTCAACAATCTTAATAATGTACAAATACTAGACAAAGATTTGGGTCATTACCTGGATTGTAATCGGTAAAATCTTTTTTTCCAGTGTTTCTATATTGATATGTATTGAATAAAGAAGAATTGTTTGTACGCCATTAAGATTGTTGAACAAATTCACTTATTGGCTCTTCCAGAATATATGTTTGGTGTCGGGACAAGGAAAGAAACATTGTGATATTGAATGTAGGATAGTCCGCCTATAGTGGGCTCTGGGTGACACCCCGTGTTATATTTGTACAGACAAATGTTTGGAACCACCAAAGCCCTGAAAATCGATAGGTTATGGCCAAGTTTGTTTGCATGTAGTATGAATCATTTTATATTACTAGTGGAAAGCCTTGGTACATTTCTAACCAATAGGAAGGCTCAGGAGTTAGTATAGTCGGGAATAAGCTCAGGGTTTGCAGGATAAAGTCAAATATCATTTATACTTAACATATACTTATGTATTTTTTTTATCATTTTCTTGACTTGACTTATCCACTCTTGTGAGGTTCACTTTAAGATTACTTGCTAATCCCTCCACTGGCCTCCATTCAGTGTCCTTCATCCCTCTCTGCCAATCTCTCCACTGGCCCCTGCTCAGTGTCCTCCATACCTCTCTGCCAATCCCTCCACTAGCCTCCACTCAGCGTCCTTCATCCTTCTCTAACAATCCCTCCACTGGCATTCACTCAGTGTCCTTCAACCCTCACTGCCAATCCTTCCACTGGCCTCCACTCAGTGCCTTCCATCCTTCTCTGCCAATCCCTCCACTGACCTCTACTCAGTGTCCTCCATCCCTCTCTGACAATCCTTCCACTGGCCTCCGCTCAGTGTCCTCCATCCCTCTCTGCCAATCCTTCCACTGGCGTCCACCCAGTGTCCTCCATCACTCTCTGCCAATCCCTCCACTGGCCTCTGCTCAGTGTCCTCCATCCATCTCTGACAATCCTTCCACTGGCCTCCGCTCAGTGTCCTTCATCCCTCTCTGCCAATCCCTCCACTGGCCTCCACTCAGCGTCCTTCATCACGCTCTGCCAATCTCTCCACTGGCCTCCACTCAGCATCCTTCATCCCTCTCTGCCAATCCCTCCACTGACCTCCACTCAGTGTCCTTCATCCCTCTCTGCCAATCCCTCCACTGGCCTCCACTCAGCGTCCTCCATTCCTCTCTGCCAATCCCTCCACTGGCCTCCACTCAGTGTCCTCCATACCTCTCTGCCAATCCATCCACTAGCCTCCACTCAGCGTCCTTCATCCTTCTCTGACAATCCCTCCACTGGCATCCACTCAATGTCCTTCAACCCTCACTGCCATTCCATTCACTGGCCTCCACTCAGCGCCCTCCATCCTTCTCTGACAATCCCTCCACTGGCATCCACTCAGTGTCCTTCAACCCTCACTGCCAATCCTTCAACTGGCCTCCGCTCAGTGCCCTCCATCCCTCTCTGCCAATCCCTCCACTGGCCTCTGCTCAGTGTCCTCCATCCCTCTCTGCCAATCCTTCCACTGGCCTCCACTCAGTGACCTCCATCCCTCTCTGTCAATCCTTCCACTGGCCTCCACTCAGTGTCCTCCATCCCTCTCTGCCCATCCTTCCACTGGCCTCCAATCAGTGTGTCCTTCATCCCTCTCTGCCAATCCCTCCACTGACCTCCACTCAGTGTCCTCCACCCCTCTCTGCCAATCCCTCCACTGGCTTCCCATTGCCCAACGGATAAAATTCAAAACATTAACAATTACATATAAAGCCATTTATAACTCTTCCCCAAATTACATCACCAATCTTGTCTCCAAATATCACCCAAACTGTCCACTTTGCTCCTCCCATGACCTCCTGCTTGCTAGCTCTCTTGTCTCATCCTCCCATGCTCGTCTCCAGGACTTCTCTAGAGCTTCCCCCATCCTCTGGAACTCTCTACCCCAATTTATCAGACTATCGCCTACTCTGCTCACTTTTAGGCGATCCCTGAAAACCTATCTCTTTAGGGAAGCCTATCCTGCCCTCAGCTAACAATGGAATCTTCTTTTCCTCCTAACAGTCCATCCCCCACAGTTATTACCTTTTGTACCACTAGCCCCTCCCTCTTAGATTGTAAGCTCCCAGGATCAGGCCCTCCTATCCCTCTTGTATCATTCCTGTATTGTCTTCCTTTATATTGTAAAGCGCTGAGCAAACTGTTGGCGCCATATAAATCCTGTATAATAATAATAATAATAACTTGCAAAGATCAATATTTTTAACACTGATTAAACAATTCAGTTTTGGGTTAAAAGGAAACAACTAAAGTCATTTAGCAAGTTTAGCAGAAAATCTTACTATAATCTATGGCTAACAATGGCCCTAAAAGTTACATTTACAAGATTATATCACTAAGCAATAATAAAAAAATATACTATATATATCTATTTTTTTGCTTGTTTTTTTTTTTACTTTTTTGTTATTATGTCTCTGCATGCATGTTTTTTTTCCCAGACATGCATCTAAATTGTATGTTGGGGCAACATAAAAAAAATGCAGTACATCTCTGCAGTACATGCACATTTCCCCATGTTTTATCCCTTTAACCACTTCAATACCGGGCACTTTCACCCCCTTCTTACCCAGGCCATTTCAGCGCTGACACATTTTGAATGATAATTGTGCGATCATGCAACACTGCACCCATATGAACTTTTTATCACTTTTGCACACATAGAGATTTCTTTTGGTGGTATTTTATTACCACTGGGTATTTTATCCTTTGCGCTATAAATTAAAAAAGACTTAAAATGTTGAAAAAAAAACTTGTTTCTCTTCCTTTTGCAAATAAATAATCTTTTATCAAAAATTTAGACAAAAATGGCCAAATTAGTGTATATTATTGAGTCGGTAGGAAAGTTATAGAGTTCACAAACTATGGTATATATCTGAAAATCGATCAATCCTGATGTACTGACGGCCAATCTAATTTCTTGAGGCCCAAAAATACCGGGACAGTACAAATATCCCCCAAATGACCCTTTGTGGAAAGTAGACAGTCTGAGGTATTTAATAAGAGGCATGGCGAGTTTTTTGAAGTTGTACTTTTTTGTTATAATTTTGGGGAAAATGTGGAAGAAAGTAAAAAAAAATTCACAATGCTGTCACAAATGCAGTACAGAATCATCATATAACTGGTGTGTCGGTGATCAGCGATACTGACAGGTGACAGTATTTAAAAAAAAAAAAAGAAAAAAATTTAAAAAAAAATTGTATTACTTTTTTTTAATGATTTTTTTTACTCCTGTGACCAGAGCAATATAATATTACCCTAGTAACATTGTACGACTCTGGGCAATGGATCAGGATTTTTCTTTTTTTACACATTATGATTGCTTATGCCAGTGAGTTTCCCTGGTATAAAAAACTATTGTTACCGAATGAAACTGATTCATTCAATAGTTATTGTGATTAGCTGTGATTGACCAATCACAGCTAGCAGCACAATGGTAAGCAATGATTGGCATGAAAGGAAGCCATTCATTATTTACAACTGTCATGTGATCTGCTGTGATTGGTCACAGCAATCACATGGTACCGGCAGCAGGCCAGGACAGTGATCTGTCATTGGCCGTGTCTGATGGACTCAGCAGGTGACAGATCACGCCGGAGCACAGCCCATGGGGTGCACAGTCCCTGTGGTGCAAGCGAAGTGTGATCCTGGGAGGATGTCATATGACAATAGGCTGGGCAGGAAGGTGCTACAGTCCCTGCAAGTGGAGAAAACTACCTCTTGATCTGCCAGAAGTGCACTCAGCTCCTAAGTTTCTGTTTTGAGCTGACAACACGTGCCATTTATAGAGATCAGGTAGTGTCAGCCCAGCCAATTTGCTAAACCTCTCAATCGCTCCCACCTCTACAGCATAGACACTGATTACTCTGTAGTCTCAGCATAGAACTAGGGGGCAGGGGCGAACTGACCATTTAGAAACTTGGGTACTGCCCGAGGGCCCGGGGTCAGTAGGGGGCCCCATGAGATGCCCCTGGAACCTTTTCATAGGCTTTATTGAGTTTGGCCAAGGACACAGGGGCCCCATGATCCCCTATTGCCCAGGGGCCCCATGATCCCCTATTGCCCGGGGGCCCCATGAATTGTCAGTCCGCCCCTGCTAGGAGGACTAATTAGACTCCCTGAAATGACACAAGGAACGTGCACAACTCTGAATTTCAATTATCAGCAACAGGTGTTTTTTGCAATTATCATACAAATATAACAAAATCTCCTAACAGTACATTTAACAGTCCCAAAGGTAGCAAGTAAGAGAAACGTATTGTTAGGTGTGACACAGACTTCAAAGAATCAGAAATATCAAATCAACTATTTAAAGCACTTTGCTAAATCTAATCACCAGAATATAGAAATTCCCAAAATCCTTCATTTTATGGCCATTTTACAACAAATTCCTGTTTCTTGTGACACATGTTGGGGTTGTTTCATAAAACCAAACAAGGTGCAATTAGTGGCAAAGTGCAGCAACTGATAACAACCAGATAAGTGAGTTCTGATTGGCTCCTGTGATTTACTGCACCGTACCCATCATCACTGCGGTCTGCACTATTAAATATGACGACAGGTGTTGGGCCAAACATTAAATCAGGTCATATTTTTAAGATCGTATATACAGGCGTACCTCGGTTTATGAATTCAATGCTTTCTGCGGGACTTTTCGTCTTGCGAAAATTCGTAAACCGAAATGTGGTTTCCCATAGGAATGCACTGAAAACCAATTAATCCGTTCCGGAGGTCAGAAAAAAGTCAAAAAAAGTCTATCTGTTCAAAACTCTTTATAATGTGCACTTTAAAGGCATAAATACTGTACAGGGATATGACAAAAAAAATTCATAAATGCATTGAAAACCAATTAATCCGTTCGTATTGCGAAAAAAATTAGTAAACCGAGCCATAATTTTCAATGGATTCTCATTCGTAAACCGAAAATTACATTAACCGAGGCGTTCATAAACCGAAGTACGCCTGTAATTGAAACTGATCATTTTATTTCATCAATACTTTAAAAATATAATCAAAATACATTTGCTTCCTGATACTGATATTTTGCATTTTTCGATCTAATTTTTCATGATTAAAGTGACATTTAAATGGTTTTAAAAAAATGATATTCCACCCAAGTATGTATTCCTAACTCATAAAGTTCATTCTATTGCTTTCAGCCTCCTCTAAATTCTTTTCTTTTTGCTGCTGTGATCCATCTTAATGTTAGAGCGTGGCTAGGGTCATTCTCCATAGTCCCTCTGTAATCAGTCACCCTCTCTTTGTCACTCCTGAGGTGGACTGTGGACTATGAGATTTGTAGTGTCCATAGAGCTGTGTACAAGACTGCAACTAACATGCACTGCTTGTTCCACACAAGGAGGTAGAAGGAGAGGTTTGGGAGCTCACGCAGAATGTTACAAGGAGGCAGGAAAACACAGTAAGAAACAATTTCATGAAGAATGCTGCAGATTACAGGACCTTTAAGGAGTGGATTTGTCTGGATTATTATTTTAAAATAAAGATATTGTTTAGTGTCTCGTTAATGTACGTTCCTCCTGTGAATTGGACACGTGATCTGACACTGGAGAGTCCAGCACAAAGGTGATGTAGTTTTACTATGTTATTCTTATGGTGGAATCTGCGAACACAAAGAAAGCAGCATGGAGGGGTTCAGTGAAGGTGGCGGTGAAGGTGTGGAGGTGTCTGATGGGGTCACTCAGCTGGTAGAAGGACAGAAGGCCAACATCATAATTCAGATAGATCCCAACTGTCTTCAGAGAAGATTTAGAGTCTATTGTTATACCTGAGTTGTTGTGCTTTGTAAAGAGAGAGCCTCTTTGGGACAGACCCCATGACTTGTCATTATAACCTATATGAGATTCCTTTCCATCTATCTTCCTCTCTATGCTTTGTTTGGCCACCCCGATCAACCATTCCTTTGCTCCACTCACATCCACCTCCCAGTAATGTCTCCCGGATGAGAAGCTCTGTGTACTTAATACCTGTCTGGAATTAAACCTCTCTGGAACATCCGGTCTATTCTCTGGTTTACTGGTGTAAGTAGCTGATTTCAGATCCTGTGATATAATAATGTAATTATAAGCAGTGTTTATATCCAATAAGATGCCTGATTTCTCCGTCACTGAGAATTGTCTCTTTGTCTTCAGATCTATCAGACTGTCTGTAAAGTGGAGAAGTCCTCTGTGGAGCATCTGTGAGATCATTTCTTCATCCAGACATTCAGCATCTCTTACATCACCACTCCTAGGAGTGATGTCATCACTGATCATTTCTTTCTTTAGCACAGTTACTGGATCTGTGATGGTACATATGGCCCCCATTTCATCAATCTTCCTGGACAGCTCATTCTTCTGTGTCTCCAATTGCTGAACCATATCCATGACTGACTGGGAGATCTTCTTCTCCTGTCTGGAGACCTCAGTCAGGATTCTCTTCTCTACATCATCCAGATGTTTTCTGATGTCTCTAAACAGCTCAGTGACTCTCCCGGTGACATCGTCTGCTTTTCCATTCTCTCCTGTTCTATGATTTACCAGATTCTGGATTCTCTTCTCAGTCTCTCTTCTGACATTGTTCAGTTTCTCAGTTACATCTTTCAGTTTCTCTTTCTTCTTCTCAGAGGCCACATTCAGAGGCTCCATCTTATGTCCATTGTGTTCTCCAGCCACCCAGCAGGTCATACAGATACAGGCACTGTCCTCTGTACAGTAATATTTCAGGATCTCTTTGTGTGTGGGGCATTTTCTGTCTTCAAATGATGTGGTGGGATCAGTTAAAATGTGATCTGGTGACTTGCTGTGGATTCTTAAGTGTTTATCACAAAATGAGGCCTCACATAGTAGACACTTTTTAGAAGCTGGTGCAGGAGGATCGCAGTACGTACAGAAGACTTCTGTGTCCTCCGGGTGAGCAGATCTGAAATTATCCACAATGTTACACAGCTTCCTGTTCTTCTCCAGCGGAGGGCGCTCTGTATACTGCTGTCTGCACTCCGGACAGGAATAATTGGTAGACTTCTTCTTCTGTGTATCCAGAACAGTCACTATACAATCCCGGCAGAAGTTGTGGCCACATTTCAGTGATACGGGCTCCTTATAAAGGTTCAGGCAGATGGAGCAGTTCAGTTCCTCTCTCAGGTCAGAAGTCGCCATTCTGGGGATAAAAATGGACTTTTGCTACAACTCTGTAGAGAAGAGAAGCTGGGAGCGGCTGATCTGTCCCGTACACAGAGGTGAATGTGAAAGTATTTCTGGGAATGCTTGTCATAAGTTCAGTGGTGTCATATAAAATGAGATCCTCCCTGTTCACTTAACCCATTATTTGCTGTAGTTTGATACAACAACTCTAGGAAGTTTCCTATATTAAAGGATAAGTTCACTTTTTTGGGCAGAATTTCACTTTTCATGACAAATAGAAGCATTTTCCAATGCCATTTCCGGCCCAGCCATCCCGATGTGCTTTTCTCTCACTTGCCTTATCCACAAGACATTTAAAGTGGTTGTAAAGGCTGAAGGTATTTTACCTTTGTACATTCTATGCATGAAAGTAAAAAACCTTCTGTGTGCAGCAGCCCTCCCAATACTTATCTGAGCCCCATCACGATCCAGCAATGTGCATAACAGCCTCGGATGTCTCGGGTCTCTGCCTCCTCATTGGCTGAGCCATTGGCTCCCGCTGCTGTTAATCACAGCCAGTCAGCCAATGAGGAAAGAAAGGGGGCAGGCCAAGCTGCAACTACGTGTATGAATAGACACACAGAGCAGAGGGTGCCCCCAGAGCAAGCTGCTTGCTCTGGGGGCACCCGACAGACAGGAAGAGCCAGGAGAGCCTGCGGGGGGACCCGAGAAGAGGAGGATCCAGGCTGCTCTGTGCAAAACCACTTCACACAGCAGGGAAGTATAGACATGTTTGTTATTTTACAGAAAAAAATGAACCTTTAGAATCGCTTTCATTTTTTTGTCAATTTCTATGAGATTTTGAACAAATTTTTAGATTCCATCATTTCCTGTAGATGATATCTCAGCATTCACTATCTGTACGCCACCTCCCAGAAGCCTTCACTTCCTTGTTGCATCACAGAAAAGGGTGTGATAGGGCGTGTTCACCACTCTGGACCACACCTCCCTCATTACAATACTACCTTCCACCAATTTTCTATACAATCTCCTTTAGATCTCCCATCAGCTATGAAGTACAAGGGCCAGTCTGATTTGATACAAATTAAATAGATTGGTCAGATGTGTCCTCCTATTCCATAGTTCTGGTAAATCTAAAGGAAATTGTACAGAGATTGTACGATCAGATTGCATAATGTATGTCCATCCTAATACAAGTACATAGGAGGGAGTGGACAGAGACACTCAGTTGTTAGGCTGCGTTCACACCACCACGTAGCGAAAAATCATATGCTCGCATGCGTTTGTTTTGGGTGTTTTGGAGCTACTAGGAATGGCGGCGATCAGCGACTTTTAGCGGGACTGCGGCGGACATTCAGTCACTGGGGGGGGGGAACTAACTTGGTGTCACTGACACCCCAGTGACACCAATACAGTGATTAGTGCTAAAAAAAAAGCACTGACACTGTATTATTGGCACTGGGCAGGAAGGGGTTAATGTGAGGGGCGATCAAAGGGTTAACTGTGTGCTGGGAGTTTTTTACTAGGGGATGGGGGGGTGCTCTTCACTGTATGCACACTGATTGGGATGGCTGTACTGTGCACAGCCATCCCGAGCAGTGTGGACGAGCTGACAGGGAGGAAGATGGTTTGTAAACAAAATAATCTTCCTCCTCATCGGAGATGCTCAGTAATCACTGAGAGCCGGCGGGTAATTACCGGCCGGGACCCGGTAATTGACACCCATGGCCGCGAATGGCAGTGTGGGTAGGGCATGCGAGCGGCTCGCTCGCGCCCACTACCTGAAAATGCAGAATGACGTATATATACGTGATCCAGTATATCTGCTATAGGGCGGTCCTAAAGCGGTTAACATGCAATGACAACACAAATACGATGCACATTTGCAGCATGTTTCTGAAACACATGGCAAAGCACACATTTTCCCTGCAGTCTGCCATGTGTACAGAAACACAGATGTGAATGGAGCCTGATTGTGTAAACAAACCCATTTCACTTTCAGGCCCCATTCACCCCGAGAATAGCGGGAGCGCAGGCTTTTTTGCTCATTTTTCCAGTGACACACATGGATTTAGAATTTTCTGAGACACATATAATAATTCTTTAGTGTCTATAGGCAATTTCGGATAATTAAAGAGCCGGTGAAATAAAAATAAAGTGTGATTTTATTTTATCACACAATGGCTTAAAATAACAATGTATACCGTATCATGAATACCAGTCCAGTGCAGGTAAAGCAAAAATATAAAAACAGAAGTTATAAAGATGTGTCACCCTTATTGTCATGGCTGTCCTGCCATGTGCTTCTTGTCTGTTCAATATAGCATGAGTCTGAGCAAGAAGAAGGAAGTGACGTGATCTTAGGTCTCTAATGCAGGACCTGGACGGGAGAAAACCGGCCATTTTTTTTTTAGAAAAACTAAAAATTGGTCGTTCAATCAGCCGACGTTCTTTTTCTTTTTGTCTTCATCTTCTTCTTCTTCTGTTTCTTCTTTTTCTTCTTCTTCTTGCAGGTCACGGCTCATGTACATTTTTTTAATCGGTAAAAAGATCGGCCAATTTACCCATCTTTGCCGTGAAAATCGGCCGATCGGCAAATTCGGCCAATTTTTTTCCAACTTTACCGATTAAAAAAATGTGTCAGAATCAAGAAAAACGGCCGACAAATTCATAAACCCTCAGGGGGCAAAAAGGCAATAAACACAACATAATGGGGTCCCAGAGTAATAGAGGTATGAGTCCCCGGAAGCGGGTACATCTCTGGAACCCTCCCCACTGGAAACCCAACTTAGCTGGGGGGCCCAACCCCCACCAGGTGGACAACTACAGGCTGCCGTGGTACCCAAACAATGCAGTCCAGGTAGTCCCCAACCCAACTGCCCAGTAGCCTGGCACCCAACTAGGGCCTACCTGAGAAAACCTCCCTCCCTTGCGCCTGTTTACTCAGTCACAGCCAATCTCAACCAAAGTTCTGTGGGATCATAGGGTACCTCCTGAGTTTGTTAGGGGTTCCTTGAGCTGTGGCTGATTTACCTGCCATTTGATGGTAACAGCATAGTTCCAGGACTAACACCACTTCATAAAGCCAGAAGCATGACACCAATTATCTTCTGTCTGTAGGGTGGCATTCTGAGCACCACTGCAAGGGTTGTATTCTTCCTACTGAAAACCAATATAAAAGGCAGCTTTACCATTGACCTTTGATGAATTGGTTTTAGTAAGGGTTTTCTGAGAACTAAAATATATTTTATGGGTTCCTCTGGGGCAAAAGGGTTGGAAAAAGCCGTCCTAGAGAGTGCATCATCATTCAGGGGTCCCTTCATCAGGGAAAGTCATTTATTGCAGAAGATTGAGGTGTTCTATAGGAATCTAGAGAAAGGTAGGGACATTTTCTTATTCATACATGCAGTGCAGTAATGCAGGCCATACATGGGTCGATTCCCAAACGATTTTTTGTCCGAAAATCGAAAACGTTGTTCATTCGGTAATCCAATGGTGCCATCCATGATTTCGAAAATCGGCTGACCAAGTCATAAAGTTCACCCTATATAACAGGCGAAACTTCTGTTCCTTCCAGGTCACAGCTCATGCGCATATTCTTTGCAGAAAAACGATCGTACGATTTGACCATCGTTGAGTCGAAAATCTGTTGTTTTTCATACATTTTCCAACATGCCCGATCACCGAAAAAGAGGAGTAACCGCGAAAATCGCCTGGTGCCATTGACCCACTAACAGAGCGAAAATCGGCCGATTATTCTTAGGTTTGATTTTCGGATGAAAAATCGGTCGAATTATGACCCATGTATGGCCGGCATAACAGAGGGATGATATAATGTAATAAAAGAACATGCCTGGAGAAATATTTGGTGTAAACTTACTTTATTTGCTTAAATTTGTAAACATAAGTAATTTAAATGCCAAAATATTCCATGAATGAAAACAAGTTACACAAACTGCGATGTATTCAGTTATGATTGCGTTGATCACATTTATTCTCAGAATGTTTCTTTCCTGGCCCCGGCACTAAGTATATATTCTGGAAGAACCAATTCAACAATCTTAATAATGTACAAATACTAGACAAAGATTTGGGTCATTACCTGGATTGTAATCGGTAAAATCTTTTTTTCCAGTGTTTCTATATTGATATGTATTGAATAAAGAAGAATTGTTTGTACGCCATTAAGATTGTTGAACAAATTCACTTATTGGTCCTTCCAGAATATATGTTTGGTGTCGGGACAAGGAAAGAAACATTGTGATATTGAATGTAGGATAGTCCGCCTATAGTGGGCTCTGGGTGACACCCCGTGTTATATTTGTACATACAAATGTTTGGAACCACCAAAGCCCTGAAAATCGATAGGTTATGGCCAAGTTTGTTTGCATGTAGTATGAATCATTTTATATTACTAGTGGAAAGCCTTGGTACATTTCTAACCAATAGGAAGGTTCAGGAGTTAGTATAGTCAGGAATAAGCTCAGGGTTTGCAGGAAAAAGTCAAATATCATTTATACCTAACATATATTTATGTATTTTTTTATAATTTTCTTGACTTGACTTATCCACTCTTGTGAGGTTCACTTTAAGATTACTTGCTAATCCCTCCACTGGCCTCCATTCAGTGTCCTCCATCCCTCTCTGCCAATCCCTCCACTGGCCTCCACTCAGTGTCCTTCATCCCTCTCTGCCAATCCCTCCACTGGCCTCCACTTAGTGTCCTCCATCCCTCTCTGCCAATCCCTTCACTGGCCTCGACTCTGTGTCCTCCATCCCTCTCTGCCAATCCCTCCACTGGCCTCCACTCAGCATCCTTCATCCCTCTCTGCCAATCCCTCCACTAGCCTCCACTCAGTGTCCTTCATCCCTCTCTGCCAATCCCTCCACTGGCCTCCACTCAGTGTCCTCCATTCCTCTCTGCCAATCCATCCACTAGCCTCCACTCAGCGTCCTTCATCCTTCTCTGCAATCCCTCCACTGGCATCCACTCAGTGTCCTTCAACCCTCACTGCCAATCCTTCCACTGGCCTCCACTCAGTGCCCTCCATCCCTCTCTGCCAATCCCTCCACTGGCCTCTACTCAGTGTCCTCCATCCCTCTCTGCTAATCCTTCCACTGGCCTCCACCCAGTGTCCTCCATCCCTCTTTGCCAATCCTTCCACTGGCCTCCACTCAGTGTTCTCCATCCCTCTCTGACAATCCCTCCACTGGTCTCCACTCAGTGTCCTCCATCCCTCCCTGCCAATCCCTCCACTGGCCTCCACTCAGTGTCCTCCATCCCTCTCTGCCAATCCTTCCACTGGCTTTCACTCAGTGCCCTCCACCCCTCTCTGCCAATCCTTCCACTGGCCTCCACTCAGTGTCCACCATCCCTCTCTGCCAATCCTTCCACTGGCCTCCACTCAGTGTCCTCCATCCCTATTTGCTAATCCCTCCACTCAGTGTCCTCCATCCCTCTCTGCCAATCCTTCCACTAGCCTCCAATCAGTGTGTCCTTCATCCCTCTCTGCCAATCCCTCCACTGACCTCCACTCAGTGTCCTCCACCCCTCTCTGCCAATCCCTCCACTGGCTTCCCATTGCCCAACGGATAAAATTCAAAACATTAACAATACCATATAAAGCCATTTATAACTCTGCCCCAAATTACATCACCAATCTTGTCTTCAAATATCACCCAAACTGTCCACTTTGCTCCTCCCATGACCTCCTGCTTGCTAGCTCCCTTGTCTCCTCCTCCCATGCTCGTCTCCAGGACTTCTCCAGAGCTTCCCCCATCCTCTGGAACTCTCTACCCCAATTTATCAGACTATCACCTACTCTGCTCACTTTTATGCGATCCCTGAAAACCTCTCTCTTCAGGGAAGCCTATCCTGCCCTCAGCTAACAATGGAATCTTCTATTCCTCCTACCTGTCCATCCCCCACAGTTATTACCTTTTGTACCACTAGCCCCTCCCTCTTAGATTGTAAGCTTCCAGGATCAGGGCCCTCCTACCCCTCTTGTATTGAACTGTATCATTCCTGTATTGTCTCCATTTATATTGTAAAGCGCTGAGCAAACTGTTGGCGCGATATAAATCCTGTATAATAATAATAATAATTATAATAACTTGCAAAGATCAATATTTTTAACATTGATTAAACAATTCAGTTTTGGGTTAAAAGGAAACAACTAAAGTCATTTAGCAAGTTTAGCAGAAAATCTACTACAATCTATGGCTAACAATGGCACTAAAAGTTACATTTACAAGATTATATCACTAAGCAATAATAAAAAAATATACTTTAACCACTTGCCGCCCGCCTGCTGTTTATAAACGGCAGGGCGGTGGCAGTCCAGCGGCGGGTTGCCGTTCATAAACGGCACCCGCCTTTTCTAGCTGTGCGGGCTCCCTGGGAGCGCGCAGCACCGCGATCCGGTGCCTGCTGTGTCCTCCGGACACAGTGAAACACCAATCGTCGGACGGGACCTCTGTACGAGGTATCGATCATGTGATCACATGCAAAGTAGTAAGCAAGATGTCACTTTTGACATCATTGCTTACTACGTGTGAAATCTGTGAATGATCACAGAGGTCACATGGTACAAGGCTATTCACAACAGCCTTGTACCATGTGACAAGCTCTGACCAATCACAGCTCACTCAGTACTTCTCAATGACTGTAAGAATGCAGACAGAGAGAAAGAGAAATGATTGCTTTTACATCCTATATGGGTGTAAAAGCAATCAGTGTAAAAAAAAAAAAAAAATTCTTCATCACCCCCCACAAGTAGTACAGTGTCACCATGGTGACACTGTACTGCTAGGGTGACAGTATATAAAAAAAAATAAAAATAAAAAATAATAATATAAAAAAAAAAATAAAAATGTAAAAAAAAATGTTTAAAAACTATAATTTTTGGTTATAAACTAATTTGGATTTTTTTTTTTTACTAAAAAAAAACGGAATAAATTTTGGCCAAGATTTATGATGAAATAATATTTATTTGCAAAATTTTATAAAAAAAACCCACTTTTTTTCAAAAATTTTGGACATTTTCATTTACATAGCAAAAAAAATTTAAATCCCAGTGGTGAATAAATACCACCAAAATAAAGCTTTATCTATCTCAAAAAAATGGTCAAAAATTCATATGGGTACAGTATTGCATGACCGCGCAATTGTCATTCAAAGTGTGATAGCGCTGAAAGCTAAAAATTGCCATGGACTGGAAGGGGGTGAAAGTGTCCGGTCAGGAAGTGGATATATATCTATTTTTTTGCTTTTTCTTTTTTTACTTTTTTGTTATTATATCTCTGCATACATGTTTTTTTTCCCAGACATGCATCTAAATTGTATGTTGGGGCAACATAAAAACAAATGCAGTACATCTCTGCAGTACATGCACATTTCCCCATGTTTTATCCCTTTAACCACTTCAATACCGGGCACTTTCACCCCCTTCCTGCCCAGGCCAATTTTCACATTTCAGCGCTGTCGCATTTTGAATGATAATTGTGCGATCATGCAACACTGCACCCATATGAACTTTTTATCACTTTTTCACACATAGAGATTTCTTTTGGTGGTATTTTATTACCACTGGGTTTTTTATTCTTTGCGCTATAAATTAAAAAAAAAAAGAGGAGAAAAATTAATAATAGCGCCTATGGTCAAAATTGTATAACTTACTAATAGTGTACCAGCTGCAAAAAAACCACCATATATAAAGTGTACCAATTAATAAATAATTTGCGCTAGTAAATATATATAAATATATGTAAAGAAATCATCAAATCATAAGTCCAGAAAAATATATATATACCAATACCACAGAAAAATATAAAAAACTTTTTAGGTGCAAAAAAAAAAAAACTTTTGTGCAAAAGGAGTGTCTCAATATAAAAAAAGTGTCTCAAAATAAAAAAATTTCACCAAAAAACCTTGATAATATAATGGCAGATCATCCATAAAAATATCTTCAGAAACGGAAGCTCTCCAACACACCGATCCTCATCGAACGAAATAACAGGACGAAAAACTTTGTAGTTAATCGAAAATCCACTTCTCCAATAGAAAAAGGACCACCTTCAAACGTATCCATGGGGGGAAATGCCAAGCACTCGAGAGAAACAGAAAGACTTCATGGTGCAATATTATAAAAACCAATTCCTTTATTAGATACTCATTGCACTTACTCAAGAGGTGTCCCAGCCGACACCAGCATCACCAGCATCACCAGCATCACCAGCATCAACAGCAATCACATAAACGAGCCTGACTACTCAGCACATGTGCAATAGCTGGCAGTCAAAAACGTAATGACATCACATCAATCAAGCTCCGCCCTCCATGGCAGCCATGGATATTTTTGGATATATGGAAAAAAGAAAAGTTGATCTTAGTGAAGTCTTTAACCCCATGGGTATTTCAAATAGTATGAATTTAGAAGAAAATTTCAAAAATTTAAAGTATCTTTTGGAGAAGCAAATTAAAATATGGTGGGATGTGAATACTTTGGAACTCTATCTAAAAGAGAAAATTACTCCCAGGAGGTTGAGATGGGATATACCTGCCAATGATGGGATGGATGATAGAGAATTAGTAGATGAGTGGTTTCAGTTTTTTAACCATTGTGAAAGCAGTTTATTGGAATTAATTATAAAAAGGCGACAGGTTAAATTGAGGAAAGTAGACTTTAAAATTAAAGAGTTGAAGGATGTGATGTTACCTTTTGCAGATACCAATGATTACAAAGATCGATCAAAGAATTTACAGGATCATATTGTTAAAGTTGATAAGGATACTAAAAACAAAAAGGTTAAAAAATATAAAAGAGACACTGAAGATTATAGGAATAATAGAGTGTATAAATGGCAGGATAAGATCATCACAGATGGGTGTGATTCCCAACTTTCCACACCTGAAAAAACTATTATACCAAATTTAAAATCTCCAACGGTTAATCAAACCACTATACCTTCTCCTAAACAAAAAGTGACATTTCAGAATTCTTGTAATAGAACACCTGAAAATGTTCATGATAAATCACCTTATCAATATGGATATAATGGTAGACCTTCAAGAGGTTTTCCTAATTATAGAGGTCAAGGTGGATATAGGGGTAATGGATATAGGAGAGGAGGTTATCAAAATCAAAAATTTTTTCCACCGAGGGGGGGTTTTTCATACCATCATCGGGGGTGGAATATGGCACCAAGGGGTTACAGACCACAGGAGAAAGATTGGAGAGAAAAAGGGAATTATGGCAGAGAAGAGGGAATAAGAAATACAGAGGCAAAAGAGGAGGAAGGAGACAAAAAGAGAAAAAGAGAGTAATAGGGGCAGGAATTTATAACTTAAGTGATGTTACTTTTTCTGAAAGAGAAATTAAAGTTTTGGACCTTGGTTTGAAATATATACCTAGGACGAATTTAAATAAATTCGATGTTTTTATTGATTTGCAAAAATTTGTGAGAAAACTTAATATTAAAAAATTTTTTGAATTGAATAAATCTCAAGGAAACAATCCTACTTCATCTTCTCATGGTTTTCAAAATAGTGGTTTAAAAAATGCTTCTACATTTAACCCCAAGATTTCTGGAAATGCTTTTCTGGAGGTTTTTAAAAATATGGTAGAAAATGAGATTAAGAGTATTAATGTTAAAAATTCGTACTGTATTCCACCAGATATAAAATTGGGTATTGATGATCTTGAAAAGAGAAAGAATATAGTAATCAGAAGTGCTGATAAAGGGGGAAGTATTGTTGTTTTAAATAAGAATGACTATGAAAAAGAAATGAAAAGATTATTACAATCTGAAGATACATATAAAATTTTGTCAAAAAATCCCACTAAGAAACTTAAATTACTACTTAAGAGTATTATTAATAAAGGAAAAGAGTTGGGGGTATTAACTGAAAAAGAAGCAAAATATTTACTGATTAAACATCCGAGAATACCTACTATATACTATTTACCAAAAATACACAAAAATAAGGAGAACCCACCGGGGAGACCTATTGTGAGTGGGATAAATTCTTTATTTGCAAGAGTTGGTGAATATGTTGATACTTTTCTGAAAAATATTGTTATGACAAATAGGGCTTTTCTGAGAGATGGTGGACATCTTATTAACATTCTTAAAGAATTACATAATGTTGATAATTGCATATTGGTTACTATAGATGTAGAATCTTTATATACTAACATCGATCAAAATGATGGAATTAATGCGGTAAAATGGGCCCTTAAACATAAATCACTCCTGAAAAGATCGCAGAGGAAATTCGTTGTTGAATTACTTGAATTTGCGATGAATAATAATTTCTTTTGGTACAACAACACTTTTTTTCAGCAATGCAAAGGTGTTGCTATGGGAGCTAAGTATGCTCCCAGTGTTGCAAATCTGGTAATGGATAAATGGGAGGAAGAAAGTATTTTCAATAAATGGCCAGAGATGGCGCTATACAAGAGGTATATTGATGACATTATAATGGTATGGGATGGATCCAGAGAAAAACTCGATTCTTTTATGGAATATATTAACATGAACCGCTATGGATTGAGATTCACTGTTATGAGTGATTTTGAGCGAATTAATTTCTTGGATCTGGTCCTATATAAAGATAATGGTCAAATTTGTACCAAAACTTACTTCAAGGAAGTGGACAAAAACAGCTATATACCTATTTCTAGTGGACATCATCCAAATTGGTTATATAGCACTCCAAAAAGTCAGTTTACCAGATTAAAAAGAAATTGTAGCGCTAACAAAGATTTTTTCGATCAATCTGAGGTGTTAATTGAAAGATTTCTAGAGAAAGGGTATGATAAGACCTTTTTGATTAAAGAGAGAAATTCGATTGGTATTAAAGATAGGGAGACGTTTCTTGGAAATAAAAAGGCTCATTTGGGATTTGAAAATAATGTACCCTTTATTACTAACTATAATATGCAATATAAAAATATTGAACGAATTTTTAAAAAATATTGGCCCATTTTGTTAAAAGATGATATACTAAATAAATTCTTATCTAAAACTCCTAAATTCATTTATAAGAAAAATAAGTCTCTTAGGATGAAATTGGCTCGCAATGTCATCGAACCCCCAAAAAAGTTCGATCTGTTTCCAAATTTAAATGGTTTTTTTCCTTGTAGGAAGTGTAAAGTATGTAGGACTGTAAAAGTCGGTAGTAATAAAAAAAGAAAGTCATTCTGCTCTTCATTTTCCAAAAAAGAATATGATATTAAATCCCTGATTACATGTAATTCTACACATGTGATTTATGTTTTAGAATGTCCATGTCATTTGAGATATATTGGGAGAACTGGGAGATGTTTAAAAACAAGAATAGGCGAACATATAAGAAACATAGTAAAAGGATTTGATAAACATAGTGTATCCAAACATTTTAAATTGGTACATAATTGTGATCCGAGCTTACTTACCTTTTATGGGATCGAGATGGTAAAACCCCATTGGAGGGGCTCGGATTTGGTTAATGAGATTTCCAAAAAAGAGACGTTTTGGATTTATGAGCTAAATTCCTTGCAATCATTCGGGTTAAATGTCGATATAGATTTGAACTGTTTTCTCACAAATTTTTAAATTTTAATTTTTATGCTTTTTAAGTATATTTTCATATAGGCAACTGTTTAAAGATGATATATGGAAGATTGTGTGCTTTTTATACAATTTCTGCATTATTTTTGTATTATCACTAGAGTTCCCCTTTATTTGTGCTTAATGTGTTACTGGCCCTTTAAGTTCCCTTTTTGAAACACAGTCTTAGAGGGTACTGGCCCGTTAATGTATTTATTTATTTAATTTATTTATTATCATTGTTTTATTTAAATTTCTTTTTATTTTTGTTCCCTTGTTTTAAAGTTTTTTGCTTGTGATGGCAAATATATTGGATATATTGTATACTTTTTGTGGACTTCTGTCATCCTTGGGGCGGCTTGCTTTGCTTGATTCCCCATTGATGTCAGCTGTTCGTTTCCTGTGAGTGTATATTTAATGAGGTTGAGACGTCTCACATCTATCCGCTCCGTGAGGACGTCGATGACGAAACGCGTAGGGCGGAGCTTGATTGATGTGATGTCATTACGTTTTTGACTGCCAGCTATTGCACATGTGCTGAGTAGTCAGGCTCGTTTATGTGATTGCTGTTGATGCTGTTGATGCTGGTGTCGGCTGGGACACCTCTTGAGTAAGTGCAATGAGTATCTAATAAAGGAATTGGTTTTTATAATATTGCACCATGAAGTCTTTCTGTTTCTCTCGAGTGCTTGGCATTTCCCCCCATGGATACGTTTGAAGGTGGTCCTTTTTCTATTGGAGAAGTGGATTTTCGATTAACTACAAAGTTTTTCGTCCTGTTATTTCGATCGATGAGGATCGGTGTGTTGGAGAGCTTCCGTTTCTGAAGATATTTTTATGGATGATCTGCCATTATATTATCAAGGTTTTTTGGTGAAATTTTTTTATTTTGAGACACTTTTTTTATATTGAGACACTCCTTTTGCACAAAAGTTTTTTTTTTTTTGCACCTAAAAAGTTTTTTATATTTTTCTGTGGTATTGGTATATATATATTTTTCTGGACTTATGATTTGATGATTTCTTTACATATATTTATATATATTTACTAGCGCAAATTATTTATTAATTTATAAATTAAAAAAGACTGAAAATGTTGAAAAAAAAACTTGTTTCTCTTCATTTTGTAAATAATCTTTTATCAAAAATTTAGACAAAAATGGCCAAATTAGTGTATATTATTGAGTCGGTAGGAAAGTTACAGAGTTCATAAACGATGGAATATATCTGAAAATCGATCAATCCTGATGTACTGACGGCCAATCTAATTTCTTCAGGCCCAAAAATACCGGGACAGTACAAATATCCCCCAAATGACCCTTTTTGGAAAGTAGACAGTCTGAGGTATTTAATAAGAGGCATGGCGAGTTTTTTGAAGTTGTAATTTTTTGTTATAATTTTATGGAAAATGTGGAAGAAAGTAAAAAACAATTCACAATGCTGTCACAAATGCAGTACAGAATCATCATATAATTGGTGTGTCGGTGATCAGCGATACTGACAGGTGACAGTATTTAAAAAAAAAAGAAAGAAAAAAATGTAACAATTTAAAAAAAATTGTATTACTTTTTTTTAATGATTTTTTTACTCCTGTGACCAGAGCAATATAATATTACCCTAGTAACATTGTACGACTCTGGGCAAGTGATCAGGATTTTTCTTTTTTTACACATTATGATTGCTTATGCCAGTGAGTTTCCCTGGTATAAAAAACTATTGTTACCGAATGAAACTGATTCATTCAATAGTTATTGTGATTAGCTGTGACTGACCAATCACAGCTAGCAGCACAATGGTAAGCAATGATTGGCATGAAAGGAAGCCATTCATTATTTACAACTGTCATGTGATCTGCTGTGATTGGTCACAGCAATCACATGGTACTGGCAGCAGGCCAAGACAGTGATATGTCATTGGCTGTATCCGGTGGACTCAGCAGGTGACAGATCACGCCAGAGCACAGCCCGTGGGGTGCACAGTCCCTGTGGTGCAAGCGAAGTGTGATCCTGGGAGGATGTCATATGACAACAGGCTGGGCGGGAAGGTGCTACAGTCCCTGCAAGTGGAGAAAAATACCTCTTGATCTGCCAGAAGTGCACTCAGCTCCTAAGTTTCTCTTTTGAGCTGACAACACGTGCCATTTATAGAGATCAGGTAGTGTCAGCCCTGCCAATTTGCTAAACCTCTCAATCGCTCCCACCTCTACAGCATAGACACTGATTACACTGTAGTCTGAGCATAGAACTAGGAGGCAGGGGCGAACTGACCATTTGGAAACTCGGGTACTGCCCAAGGGCCCGGGGTCAGTAGCGGGCCCCATGAGATGCCCCTGGTACCTTTTCATAGGCTTTTCTGAGTTTGGCCAAGGACACAGGGGCCCCATGATCCCCTATTGCCTGGGGGCCCCATGAGTTGTCAGTCCGCCCCTGCTAGGAGGACTAATTAGACTCCCTGAAATGACACAAGGAACGTGCACAACTCTGAATTTCAATTATCAGCAACAGGTGTTTTTTGCAATTATCATACAAATATAACAAAATCTCCTAACAGTACATTTAACAGTCCCAAAGGTAGCAAGTAAGAGAAACGTATTGTTAGGTGTGACACCGACTTCAAAGAATCAAAAATATCAAATCAACTATTTAAAGCACTTTGCTAAATCTAATCACCAGAATATAGAAATTCCCGTGCCAAAATCATTCATTTTATGGCCATTTTACAACAAATTCCCGTTTCTTGTGACACATGTTGGGGTTGTTTCATAAAACCCAACAAGGTGCAATTAGTGGCAAAGTGCAGCAACTGATAACAACCAGATAAGTGAGTTCTGATTGGCTCCTGTGATTCACTGCACTGTACACATCATCACTGCGGTCTGCACTATTAAATATGGTGACAGGTGTTGGGCCAAACATTAAATCAGGTCATATTTTTAAGATTGTATATACAGGCGTACCTCGGTTTATGAATTCAATGCGTTCTGCGGGACTTTTCGTATTGTGAAAAATTTGTAAACCGAAACACGTTTTCCCATAGGAATGCATTGAAAACCAATTAATCCGTTCCGCAGGTCAGAAAAAAGTCAAAAAAAGTCTATCTGTTCAAAACTCTTTATAATGTGCACTTTAAAGGCATAAATACTGTACAGGGACATGATAAAAAAAAATTTGTAAATGCATTGAAAACCAATTAATCTGTTCCGGAGGTCAGAAGAAAAGAAAAAAAAAGTCTATCTGTTCAAAACGCTTTATAAAGTGCACTTTAAAGATATAAATACTGTACAGGGATATGATTAAAAAAAATTTGTAAATGCACTGACAACCAATTAATCCGTTCCGAAGGTCAGAAAAAAAGTTTAAAAAAAGTCTATCTGTTCAAAACTCTTTATAAAGTGTACTTTAAAGGCATAAATACTGTACAGGGACATGACAAAAAAAATTCATAAATGCATTGAAAACCAATTAATCCGTTCGTATTGCGAAAAAAATTTGTAAACCGAGCCATTATTTTCAATGGATTTTCATTTGTAAACAGAAAATGACGTTAACCGAGACGTTCGTAAACCAAAGTACGCCTGTAATTGAAACTGATCATTTTATCTCGTCAATACTTTAAAAATATAATCAAAATACATTTGGTTCCTGATACTGATATTTTGCATTTTTCGATTAAAGTGACATTTAAACGGTTTTAAAAAAAATGATATTCTACCCAAGTATGTATTCCTAACTCATAAAGTCCATTCTATTGCTTTCAGCCTCCTCTAAATTCTTTTCTTTTTGCTGCTGTGATCCATCTTAATGTTAGAGCGTGGCTAGGGTCATTCTCCATAGTCCCTCTGTAATCAGTCACCCTCTCTTTGTCACTCCTGAGGTGGACTGTGGACTATGAGATTTGTAGTGTCCATAGAGCTGTGTACAAGACTGCAACTAACATGCACTGCTTGTTCCACACAAGGAGGGAGAAGGAGAGGTTTGGGAGCTCATGCAGGATGTTACAAGGAGGCAGGAAAACACAGTAAGAAACAATTTCATTAAAAATGTTGCAGATTACAGGACCTTTAAGGAGTGGATTTGTCTGGATTATTTTTTTAATAAAGATATTGTTTAGTGTCACGTTAATGTACGTTCCTCCTGTGAATTGAACACGTGATCTGACACTGGAGAGTCCAGCACAAAGGTGATGTAGTTTTACTATGTTATTCTTATGGTGGAATCTACAAACACATGGAAAGCAGCATGGAGGGGCTCAGTGAAGGTGGTGGTGAAGGTGTGGAGGTGTCTGATGGGGTCACACAGCTGGTAGAAGGACAGAAGGCCAACATCATAATCCAGATAGATCCCAACAGTCTTTAGAGAAGATTTAGAGTCTATTGTTATACCTGACTTGTTGTGCTTTGTATAAAGAGTTTCTCTCTGGGTCAGACCCCATGACTTGTCATTATAACCTATAAATGATTCATTTCCTGCAATCTTCCTCTCTATGCTGTGACCGGCCACCCCGATCAGCCATTCCTTTGCTCCACTCACATCCACCTCCCAGTAATGTCTCCCGGATGAGAAGCTCTGTGTACTTAATACCTGACAGGATTTAAACCTCTCTGGAACATCTGGTCTATTCTCTGGTTCACTGGTGTAAGTAGCTGATTTCAGATCCTGTGATATAATAATCTTATTATGAGCTGTTTTTATATCCAATAAGATGTCTGATTTCTCCGTCACTGAGAATTGTCTCTTTGTCTTCAGATCTATCAGACTGTCTGTAAAGTGGAGAAGTCCTCTGTGGAGCATCTGTGAGATCATTCCTTCATCCAGACATTCAGCATCTCTTACATCACCACTCCTAGGAGTGATGTCATCACTGATCATTTCTTTCTTTAGCACAGTTAATGGATCTGTGATGGTACATATGGCCCCCATTTCATCAATCTTCCTGGACAGCTCATTCTTCTGTTTCTCCAGCTTCTGGATCACATCACTGACTGACTGGGAGATCTTCTTCTCCTGTCTGGAGACCTCAGTCAGGACTCTCTTCTCTACATCATCCAGATGTTTCCTGATGTCTCTAAACAGCTCAGTGACTCTCCCGGTGACATCGTCTGCTTTTCCTTTCTCTCCTGTTCTATGATTTTCCAGATTCTGGATTCTCTTCTCAGTCTCTTGTCTGTCATTTTTCAATTTCTCAGATACATCTTTCAGTTTCTGTTTCTTCTTCTCAGAGGCCACATTCAGAAGCTCCACCTGGTGTCCTTTGTGGTCTCCAGCCACCCAGCAGGACATACAGATACAGGCACTGTCCTCCGTGCAGTAATATTTCAGAATCTCTTTGTGTGTGGGGCATTTTCTGTCTTCAAATGATGTGGTGGGATCAGTTAAAATGTGATCTGGTGACTTGCTGTGGATTCTTAAGTGTTTATCACAAAATGAGGCCTCACAGTGCAGACACGTTTTAGAAGCTGGTGCAGGAGGATCGCAGTACGTACAGAAGACTTCTGTGTCCTCCGGGTGAGCAGATCTGAAATTATCCACAATGTTACACAACTTCCTGTTTTTCTCCAGCGGAGGGCGCTCTGTATACTGCTCTCTGCACTCCGGACAGGAATAATTGGTAGACTTCTTCTTCTGTGTATCCAGAACAGTCACTATACAGTCCCGGCAGAAGTTGTGGCCACATTTCAGTGATACGGGCTCCTTATAAAGGTTCAGGCAGATGGAGCAGTTCAGTTCCTCTCTCAGGTCAGAAGTCGCCATTCTGGGGATAAAAATGGACTTTTGCTACAACTCGGTACAGAAGAGAAGCTGGGAGCGGCTGATCTGTCCCGTACACCGAGGTGAATGTGAAAGTATTTCTGGGAATGCTTGTCATAAGTTCAGTGGTGTCGTATAAAATGAGATCCTCCCTGTTCACTTAACCCATTATTTGCTGTAGTTTGATACAACAACTCTAGGAAGTTTCCTATATTAAAGGATAAGTTCACTTTTTCGGGCAGAATTTCACTTTTCATGACAAATAGAAGCATTTTCCAATGCCATTTCCAGCCCAGCCATCCCGATGTGCTTTTCTCTCACTTGCCTTATCTACAAGAGATTTAAAGTGGTTGTAAAGGCTGAAGGTATTTACCTTTGTACATTCTATGCATGAAAGTAAAAAACCTTCTGTGTGCAGCAGCCCCCCCAATACTTACCTGAGCCCCATCACGATCCAGCAATGTGCATAACAGCCTCGGCTGTCCCGGGTCTCTGCCTCCTCATTGGCTGAGCCATTGGCTCCCGCTGCTGTTAATCACAGCCAGTCAGCCAATGAGGAGAGAAAGGGGGCAGGCCAAGCTGCGACTACGTGTATGAATGGACACACAGAGCAGAGGGTGCCCCCATAGCAAGCTGCTTGCTCTGGGGGCACCCAACAGACAGAAGGAGCCAGGAGAGCCTGGGGGAGGGGACCTGAGAAGAGGAGGATCCAGGCTGCTCTGTGCAAAACCACTTTACACAGCAGGGAAGTATAGACATGTTTGTTATTTTACAGAAAAAAAATGAACCTTTAGAATCGCTTTCATTTTTTTGTCAATTTCAGTGAGATTTTGAACAAATTTTTATATTCCATCATTTCCTGTAGATGATATCTCAGCATTCACTATCTGTACGCCACCTCCCAGAAGCCTTCACTTCCTTGTTGCATCACAGAAAAGGGTGTGATAGGGCGTGTTCACCACTCTGGACCACACCTCCCTCATTACAATACTACCTTCCACCCATTTTCTATACAATCTCCTTTAGATCTCCCATCAGCTATGTAGTACAAGGGCCAGTCTGATTTGATACAAATTCAATAGATTGGTCAGATGTGTCCTCCTATTCTATAGTTCTGGTAAATCTAAAGGAAATTGTACGATCAGATTGCATATGTATGTCCATCCTAATACAAGTACATAGGAGGGAGTGGACAGAGACACTCAGTTGTTAGGCCCCGTTCACACCACCACGTAGCGAAAAATCATATTCTCGCATGCGTTTGTTTTGGGTGTTTTGGTTTCACTCGTCATGCATAGGGCAGCTCATTCACTTGAACGGGCTGCCATACACACAACAATCTCCTCAGAAAATCTCCAGAACTTTTTTTGGAGCAGAGCTCCAGTTTTTGGTGTGTTTGCCGCACTCAAGTGGCCTTTAACCACTTGCCCTCCAGAGGATTTACCCCCATTCATGATCAGGCCATTTTTTGCGATACAGTGTTGAGTTAATTTAACTGACAATTGTGCGGTCATGCAATGCTGCACCCAAATTAAATTGACATCTTTTATTTCCCACAAATTGAGCTTTCTTTCGGTGGTATTTGATCGCCTGTGTGTTTTTATACTGACTGTATTAATGGCACTGGGCAGGAAGGGGTTAATGTGAGGGGCGATCAAAGGGTTAGCTGTGTGCTGGGAGTTTTTTACCAGGGGATGGGGGGGGTGTTCTTCACTGTATGCACACTGATTGGGATGGCTGTACTGTGCACAGCCATCCCGAGCAGTGTGGACGAGCTGACAGGGAGGAAGATGGTTTGTAAACAAAATAATTAGAGATGAGCGAAGTATTCAAAAATTCGATTCGACTGATTCGGCGAATTCGTGGACAATATTCGATTCGAGTCGAATATATTCGCTGTGAATTTATATTAAAAAAGGGTGTTTCTAGGCTTCAGAGAGACTTAATATTAGTGCAGAACACTGTACCTTTAATTGAAATGCCCTTGGAGTCTGCTGGGGAAGAGAAATAATACTGTCAGTCAGTATGACATGCAGATGAGTGCCGTCGATCTTAGAATCACCGCACACTTCACTCATTTGGCCAGTCACGGGGCCAAAACCAGTGTTTGGAGCCACAGTGTGGCGGTGGAGGAAGCAGCAATGGGAGGCCATACAGCAACCTATGACAAAATGGAAACCAGCAGGAGTGTGAGGAGACCTCAAAGTGGCACATGGCAGAGTGGGAGCAATGGGAGGCGGTACAGGGACCCAGGTCACACTGTGGGCTCAGCAGCAGCGTGACCAGGCGGTACGGGGGACCATGGCCGATTTGGGGCCTGGCGGCACCTATGGGAGGCCTGTAATCTGCCAGCAACCTATGACAAAATGGAAAACCGCAGGAGTGTGAGGAGACCTCAAAGTGGCACATGGCAGAGTGGGAGCAATGGGAGGCGGTACAGGGACCCAGGTCACACTGTGGGCTCAGCAGCAGCGTGACCAGGCGGTACGGGGGCCTATGGCAGATTTGACCTCGTTCATCCCATAGTCCTGCCGACTCACGAATAGCGTGGCCTCCTCAAAGGGCCTGAGCAAGCGCAGGTGTCACGCATGAGCTGCCAATGGCTGACATCTAAGTTACACAGGGAGTACCTTTATCCGCTTTTAACATCAGGAAATCTGTGATGGCCTTTCGCTGTTCGTAAAGGCGGTCTAACATATGTAGGGTTGAATTCCACCTTGTTGCAACGTCACAGCATGAGGAGTTGGTACGGGGGCCCATGGCAGATTACGTGCCTGGCAGCAGCAATGGGAGGCCCGTAATCTGCCAGCACCCTATGTCAAAAAATTGAACACACCAGCAGTGTGAGGAGACCTCAAAGTGGCACATGGCAGAGTGGGAGCAATGGGAGGCGGTACAGGGACCCAGGTCACACTGTGGGCTCAGCAGCAGCGTGACCAGGCGGTACGGGGGCCCATGGCCGATTTGGGGCCTGGCGGCACCTATGGGAGGCCCATAATCTGCCAGCACCCTATGACAAAATGGAACCCTGGGCTGGGGCAGGCAGAACCGCCGTATCTTTATCACGATTATCCCAGGCCACCGAATGGCGACGCTGCATATGCTGACGCAACGCTGTAGTCCCAACATGGGCCCCCTGGCCATGCTTGACTTTCTGGCCACATAGTCGACATACGGCTACGTTTACTTCCTCGGGCGGCTTGACGAAAACTTGCCACACCGCCGAGTAGGAAACTTTGCACCCGCTACTCCTCACTGGCTGACTGCTACTTCCTCCGTGCACACCGGCACCACTACTGGCCGTGGTGGTAGGCTGCAGTGGAGCTGGTGCTCTACTCCGTGGCCGTTTGCCTCCACTGACACTGCTGCGACCCTGCTGCCTCCTGGCAGCAGCAATGGGAGGCCATACAGGGACCCAGGTCACACTGTGGGCTCAGCAGCAGCGTGACCAGGCGGTACGGGGGCCCATGGCCGATTTGGGGCCTGGCGGCACCTATGGGAGGCCTGTAATCTGCCAGCAACCTATGACAAAATGGAAAACCGCAGGAGTGTGAGGAGACCTCAAAGTGGCACATGGCAGAGTGGAAGCAATGGGAGGCCGTACAGGGACCCAGGTCACACTGTGAGACCAGCAGCAGCGTGACCAGGCGGTACGGGGGCCCATGGCCGATTTGGGGCCTGGCGGCACCTATGGGAGGCCTGTAATCTGCCAGCAACCTATGACAAAATGGAAAACCGCAGGAGTGTGAGGAGACCTCAAAGTGGCACATGGCAGAGTGGGAGCAATGGGAGGCCGTACAGGGACCCAGGTCACACTGTGGGACCAGCAGCAGCGTGACCAGGCGGTACGGGGGCCCATGGCCGATTTGGGGCCTGGCGGCACCTATGGAAGGCCTGTAATCTGCCAGCAACCTATGACAAAATGGAAAACCGCAGGAGTGTGAGGAGACCTCAAAGTGGCACATGGCAGAGTGTGGTGATGGAGACAGCAGCAATGGGAGGCCGTACAGGGACCCATGACAGACTCTGGACTTGGCAGCAGCATGAGGAGGCGGTATAGGGGCCCATGGCAGATTAGGGGCCTGGCAGCAGCTATGGGAGGCCCGTAATCTGCCAGCACCCTATGTCAAAAAATTCAACACACCAGCAGTGTGAGGAGACCTGAAAGTGGCACATGGCATGAGAGACTCTGGACCTGGCAGCAGCATGAGGAGGCGGTACAGGGGCCCATGGCAGATTAGGGGCCTGGCAGCAGCTATGGGAGGCCCGTAATCTGCCAGCACCCTATGTCAAAAAATTGAACACAACAGCAGTGTGTGAGGAGACCTGAAAGTGGCACATGGCAGAGTGTGGCGATGGAGACAGCAGCAATGGGAGGCCGTACAGGGACCCATGAGAGACTCTGGACTTGGCAGCAGCATGAGGAGGCGGTATATAGGGGCCCATGGCAGATTAGGGGCCTGGCAGCAGCTATGGGAGGCCCGTAATCTGCCAGCACCCTATGTCAAAAAATTCAACACACCAGCAGTGTGAGGAGACCTGAAAGTGGCACATGGCATGAGAGACTGTGGACCTGGCAGCAGCATGAGGAGGCGGTACAGGGGCCCATGGCAGATTAGGGGCCTGGCAGCAGCTATGGGAGGCCCGTAATCTGCCAGCACCCTATGTCAAAAAATTGAACACAACAGCAGTGTGTGAGGATCCTGAAAGTGGCACATGGCAGAGTGTGGCGATGGAGACAGCAGCAATGGGAGGCCGTACAGGGACCCATGAGAGACTCTGGACTTGGCAGCAGCATGAGGAGGCGGTATATAGGGGCCCATGGCAGATTAGGGGCCTGGCAGCAGCTATGGGAGGCCCGTAATCTGCCAGCACCCTATGTCAAAAAATTCAACACACCAGCAGTGTGAGGAGACCTGAAAGTGGCACATGGCATGAGAGACTGTGGACCTGGCAGCAGCATGAGGAGGCGGTACAGGGGCCCATGGCAGATTAGGGGCCTGGCAGCAGCTATGGGAGGCCCGTAATCTGCCAGCACCCTATGTCAAAAAATTGAACACAACAGCAGTGTGTGAGGAGACCTGAAAGTGGCACATGGCAGAGTGTGGCGATGGAGACAGCAGCAATGGGAGGCCGTACAGGGACCCATGAGAGACTCTGGACTTGGCAGCAGCATGAGGAGGCGGTATATAGGGGCCCATGGCAGATTAGGGGCCTGGCAGCAGCTATGGGAGGCCCGTAATCTGCCAGCACCCTATGTCAAAAAATTCAACACACCAGCAGTGTGAGGAGACCTGAAAGTGGCACATGGCATGAGAGACTGTGGACCTGGCAGCAGCATGAGGAGGCGGTACAGGGGCCCATGGCAGATTAGGGGCCTGGCAGCAGCTATGGGAGGCCCGTAATCTGCCAGCACCCTATGTCAAAAAATTCAACACACCAGCAGTGTGAAGAGACCTGAATGTGGCACATGGCAGAGTGTGGCGATGGAGACAGCAGCAATGGGAGGCCGTACAGGGACCCATGAGAGACTCTGGACTTGGCAGCAGCATGAGGAGGAGGTATATAGGGGCCCATGGCAGATTAGGGGCCTGGCAGCAGCTATGGGAGGCCCGTAATCTGCCAGCACGCTATGTCAAAAAATTCAACACACCAGCAGTGTGAGGAGACCTGAAAGTGGCACATGGCATGAGAGACTGTGGACCTGGCAGCAGCATGAGGAGGCGGTACAGGGGCCCATGGCAGATTAGGGGCCTGGCAGCAGCTATGGGAGGCCCGTAATCTGCCAGCACCCTATGTCAAAAAATTCAACACACCAGCAGTGTGAAGAGACCTGAATGTGGCACATGGCAGAGTGTGGCGATGGAGACAGCAGCAATGGGAGGCCGTACAGGGACCCATGAGAGACTCTGGACTTGGCAGCAGCATGAGGAGGCGGTATATAGGGGCCCATGGCAGATTAGGGGCCTGGCAGCAGCTATGGGAGGCCCGTAATCTGCCAGCACCCTATGTCAAAAAATTCAACACACCAGCAGTGTGAGGAGACCTGAAAGTGGCACATGGCATGAGAGACTCTGGACCTGGCAGCAGCATGAGGATGCGGTACAGGGGCCCATGGCAGATTAGGGGCCTGGCAGCAGCTATGGGAGGCCCGTAATCTGCCAGCACCCTATGTCAAAAAATTGAACACAACAGCAGTGTGTGAGGAGACCTGAAAGTGGCACATGGCAGAGTGTGGCGATGGAGACAGCAGCAATGGGAGGCCATACAGGGACCCATGAGAGACTCTGGACTTGGCAGCAGCATGAGGAGGCGGTATATAGGGGCCCATGGCAGATTAGGGGTCTGGCAGCAGCTATGGGAGGCCCGTAATCTGCCAGCACCCTATGTCAAAAAATTGAACACAACAGCAGTGTGTGAGGAGACCTGAAAGTGGCACATGGCAGAGTGTGGCGATGGAGACAGCAGCAATGGGAGGCCCATAATCTGCCAGCACCCTATGACAAAAAATTGAACACACCAGCAGTGTGTGAGGAGACCTGAAAGTGGCACATGTTTGTGGCATGATTCATGGCGGATTTAGTCAGTTGTGTCAGGAACTGGTGGTTTGAAATCCAGACTAATCCACGCCTGATTCATTTTCACAAACGTGAGTCTCTCCACACTTTGGGTGGACAGTCGTGTCCTCCGCGGAGTTACAATACCTCCTGCCGCACTAAACACGCGCTCCGATGCCACGCTACTGGCCGGGCATGACAGCCTTTCAAGGGCAAATTCAGCTAGTTGGGGCCAAAGGTCAAGTTTCGTTGCCCAGTAGTCAAGGGGATTGTCTACCTCGGTTGGCAGGGTGCTGTCCAAGTAGGCCCAAGCCTGTTGTTTGAGCTCCTGCTCCAGGTCCACCTGATGCTGATGCTGCTGCTGCTGCGGCTGGTTAGTAGTTTCCTCACTGCGCTGGTGAAGAAAGCTACTCATCATCGACTGCAGACTGAGGCAGCCGCTGCTGGTGGAGCTGCCACTGCTCCTACCACCCCACCCCTCCCCTGCTGCCATGGCAGCGGAACGCGAGCGCACAGGGCCCACAGTGTCTGAGGATGGACGTTGGCGCACAAAGGCAGAGACCAACTGACTACATAGGTGGTTTTTATAGTACGTAATTTTGGCCTCCCTCTCAGCAGGTGTGAAAAAGGCCACCATTTTGGAACGATAGCGAGGGTCCAACAAGGTGGACAGCCAAAAGTCATCCCTCTGTCTGATGGTTATTATTCGGCTGTCGCTACGCAAGCAAGCGAGCATGCTATGGGCCATTTGTGCCAAGGAATGCGAGGGACTCCCTGCCTCCATCTCCACAGCATACTGCCACGGTGCGTCTGGGTCCTCTGTCTTCTCCTCCTCCTCCTCTCCCAGATGCTCCTGCTCCTCCACTCCTGTCCGCTGAGTGGAAAAACCACACATTTCACTCAATAATTCCTGAGCACAAATGTCCTCCTCTACCTCCTCCTCTTCTTCCTGTCCTGGCCCCACAGGGGTCATGTGGCGTTGAGATCTGTGCGCCACGTCTACCGCACCCTGACCAGCCATTGTTAACAGCATTTGTTCAAGGACGTGCAACAGAGGAATGACGTCGTTCATCTTATAGTCCTGCCGACTCACGAATAGCGTGGCCTCCTCAAAGGGCCTGAGCAAGCGGCAGGTGTCACGCATGAGCTGCCAATGGCTGACATCGAAGTTACACAGGGGAGTACCTTTATCCGCTTGTAACATCAGGAAATCGGTGATGGCCTTTCGCTGCTCGTAAAGGCGGTCTAACATGTGTAGGGTTAAATTCCACCTTGTTGCAACGTCGCAGATCAGGCGATGATGTGGAATTCCATTCTGCCGCTGCAGCTCAATGAGGGTGTGCTTTGCGGTGTAAGAATGGCTGAAATGCATGCAAAGTTTACGTTCATCCCTTCAGATGAAGTCCGGAAGTGACGAAACGCGTTAGGAAAGTGACGTCATCACGCACGCACGCTAACCGGAAGTGTCGCCGTGGCCATTTTGTCGGTTGGAAACAATTGGTTTTCAACCTGAGATTGAAATGTTCAGTGCTGAGAGCTGGATATCGTTTTTTTACATGTAAGTGTGGATTAAAATTTATACCTTTTTATGGAATCTGCCTGAAAGAGCCTTTTCTTTGTCTATATGAGGAACACCCCGGGATAAGAAAGATGGAGAAATACCTTTCCTGTGTAACAGTATATGCCTGAATATATCTTGAGAGGGTAATGGTATTTAGCATCTATTTTGGCTGGAGTTATAAGGGTACTGACATCTAGTATCACTATTCACTTGTGATTGAAGTGATCACGATTTCTCACGTTTATTTTTATTTTATTGATTTCTCACTGTTTTTTTGATGTGATTTGAGTTTGCACAGAGTGAAGTATATTTACTTATATTTAGGGTATTACACTATGATTTTTTCTTTTTTTTTTCTTTTTCTTTGAGGATATCAAGGAGTTTTTGGAATCGTTTTGCTTCACTGAACACATAAAAGAACTCTTTTTGGGGACTTGGACATTTATTTCATATTTATTTTATTTAACTCATTTCATTTTTCATTGGTTGACTATTTTTGATTTTATATTGTTTGGGCGGTTTATTATTTTAGATTTAGATTTGCTCATCACTTTATTGGATTATATGGGTTTATTGGATTATGTGTAATTTTTGAGATAGATTGGGTATATCTAGAAGTTTTTCACAAAAGTAACAAAATTGATTATTTACTTCCTAGGGAGGAAGTAGTGTTTTTGTGGTTATTTAGGAGCTTTTGATGGATTCCAAGAAAGACTGCTGACGGAATCCGAGAAGAGGAGTAGCAGGAGAAGGAGCATCTGAACGAGCGGAAGATGCCAACGAGCGACAACTCCCCTCAGCAGAGGTGTTGGAGCCTTGACTGGCTGATAGAGGGCGATTGACGACGTTGGGTGACGGAGCAAGTAACGGAGCGGGTGATGGAGCGGGGGCTGGGGCAGGCAGAACCGCCGTATCTTTATCACGGTTTTCCCAGGCCACCGAATGGTGACGCTGCATATGCTGACGCAACGCTGTAGTCCCAACATGGGCCACCTGGCCACGCTTGCATTTCTGGCCACATAGTCGACATACGGCTACGTTTACTTCCTCGGGCGGCTTGACGAAAAATTGCCACACCGCCGAGTAGAAAACTTTATCACAAGTGTAATAAAAGCGCCACACCCTTAATACTTTAAAGCAGCAATTCCACCTCAAAGAAACCAAATAAATTTCTTAGTGCTATAACTTAAATCAAGGAATGCGCTAAAACCACAAACTATTCCTAATTTAGTGTAGAAACATTAGTGCAAAAGATATATATATCTATTATCAATTAATATCAAAATTATGTGCAAAACATAAGTAATTTAAATAATTAAATTTGTGAATATAAAAAAAAACCTTTTAGACCCGGAAAAAAAATTTTCTTTATATTAGGGGGATCTAAAATATTATGGACTATCTTTGTTTTCAGAGATCTATTTTTTCTATAGATAAATTTTGGTCTCTGGGGAATAATTTCTCTCAATACTTCATCTTTCAAAAGTATGGGCCAATATTTTTTAACAATTCCTTCTATGATCTTATATTGATTATTGAAATTTGTAATAAATGAGATATCAAAACCTTCATTTTTTTCTTTCTTATCAAAATGGCCTTAACATTCTGTAATTGGAGATGCATATTCATGGAGTTGTTAATGTGATTGGTTAAGCTGCTCAGCAATGCAGAGTGCGGGTGGTATATTAGAGAGGAGCCGATGTCTGCATCCAGACCGCCCCTTGAAGACGTCATTTATGACGAAACTAGTAGGGCTTACTGGATGCTGACGTTTGTGGAGAAAATTAAGTCACGAGCGCTGTAGTGAGTGTACGGGGAACAGGAGACTGTTATACCATTTGCTGTTTTATGCTGTTATACTGGTGTCGGTGAAGACACCCTTTTTGTGAGTGTAAATCTTTATTAAATTGTTGGATACTTTTATAAAAAAACTGGCTGCACCATGATTTTTCTCTTTCATTCCCAAACATGACCTCGGTGGAGAGATATAAAAAGAGAGAGTGATATAATGCTCCTGGAACCATTATATTGAGTGGTGGATACCTACCTTATGGATGAATGTGTAGCTATTGATCATCACACCTGAGAAGTTGATTCATTGCATCTGCTCAAAGAGCAAAAAGCGTTTTTTGCTGATCTAGAGATTGATCAGCATGGAGCTCTGGTGAGTTACCCAACTTTACTTTTGGTGGTGGATTTTGGCACAGTTTCTTTGAGAGCACCTGAATTTGAAAAAGGATTTGTTTGGACATTTGAAGAAATTCAGAATTGGACATTTTTGTTTTGTTTTTTTTTTTTTTATATTCAGAAATTTAAATATTTAAATTACTTATGCTTTGCACATAATTTTGATATAAAGAGTAGAAAACTTTGCCCCCGCTACTCCTCACTGGCTGACTGCTACTTCCTCCGTGCGCACCGGCACCACTACTGGCCGTGGTGGTAGGCTGCAGTGGAGCTGGTGCTCTACTCCGTGGCCGTTTGGCTCCACTGACACTGCTGCGACCCTGCTGCCTCCTGGGCAACCCACCGACTGTTTCGCTCGCTGCCAAGCTGGCACCCTCTTCTCCTGATGATGCAGAAGAAATTACCTGATGACGACGAGGCTGCCAAGTGCGATCAACCTCCTCATCATCAAGTAGGGTCTCCGCCTCACTACTAGCCCCCTCGGCTGCGTCTGGGTCAGGAGACAGACCTGTCTCTAGACCGGCTACCGAGCCACTCTCCTCACCAGTACTTGTTCGCCTGGCTGCTGAAAAGGCGGATGTCTCCCCCCGTTCCTGACCGCCCTCTGTTAGCTCTTCCTCACTGTACAGTGGGGCTGAGCCCACAGCATGCGATACTTCGCTTGGTGAGGGAACAGCAAAGGACAGGGGCAGGTAGAGGACACGTGATTTCAGTGGGCTTGCTCCCGGGCCATGCCAACTAACGGTTGTGTCTGACGTACCCACCGACCGTTGGCTGTAGGTGTCAGAGGTGACCTGGGAAGAGGAAGACGACCGAGCCAACCAATCGATGACGGCAGGGTTGTCGGTGGAGACACGACCGCTGGATGACACCGGGAGCACTGGCCTCTGGCTGCGAATAGTGCTGCCTCGACCCCTTCCTCTGCTGCCACGTCTGCTCGCTCCTAAAACATTGCCTCCTCTGCCACTCCTCTGCATGTTGTCTGACATACTCTTTAATTCAACAATTCTGTGTCCCTGAGTAACAATTCTGTGTCCCTGAGTAACAATTCTGTGTCTGTCCCTGAGTAACAATTCTGTGGCCCTAAGTAATGGTTCTGTGGCCCTCAGTAACAATTCTGTGTCCCTGAGTAACAATTCTGTGGCCCTAAGTAACGGTTCTGTGGCCCTCAGTAACAATTCTGTGTCCCTCAGTAACAATTCTGTGTCTGTCCCTGAGTAACAATTCTGTGGCCCTAAGTAACGGTTCTGTGGCCCTCAGTAACAATTCTTTGTCCCTGATTAACGTTTATGTGGCCCTAAGTAACGGTTCTGTGGCCCTCAGTAACAATTCTGTGTCCCTGATTAACGTTTCTGTGGCCCTAAGTAACGGTTCTGTGGCCCTCAGTAAAAATTCTGTGTCCCTCAGTAACAATTCTGTGTCTGTCCCTGAGTAACAATTCTGTGGCCCTAAGTAACGGTTCTGTGGCCCTCAGTAACAATTCTGTGTCCCTGATTAACGTTTATGTGGCCCTAAGTAACGGTTCTGTGGCCCTCAGTAACAATTCTGTGTCCCTGATTAATGTTTCTGTGGCCCTAAGTAACGGTTCTGTGGCCCTCAGTAACAATTCTGTGTCCGTCAGTAACAATTCTGTGTCTGTCCCTGAGTAACAATTCTGTGGCCCTAAGTAACAGTTCTGTGGCCCTCAGTAACAATTCTGTGTCCCTGAGTAACAATTCTGTGGCCCTAAGTAACGGTTCTGTGGCCCTCAGTAACAATTCTGTGTCCCTCAGTAACAATTCTGTGTCTGTCCCTGATTAACGTTTACGTGGCCCTAAGTAACGGTTCTGTGGCCCTCAGTAACAATTCTGTGTCCCTCAAGAAACAATTCTGTGTCTGTCCCTGAGTAACAATTCTGTGGCCCTAAGTAACGGTTCTGTGGCCCTCAGTAACAATTCTGTGTCCCTGATTAACGTTTATGTGGCCCTAAGTAACGGTTCTGTGGCCCTCAGTAACAATTCTGTGTCCCTGATTAACGTTTATGTGGCCCTAAGTAACGGTTCTGTGGCCCTCAGTAACAATTCTGTGTCCCTCAGTAACAATTCTGTGTCTGTCCCTGAGTAACAATTCTGTGTCCCTAACTAACGTTTCTGTGGCCCTAAGTAACAGTTCTGTGGCCCTCAGTAACAATTCTGTGTCCCTGAGTAACGTTTCTGTGGCCCTAAGTAACAATTCTGTGTCCCTGAGTAACGGTTCTGTGGCCCTCAGTAACAATTCTGTGGCCCTAAGTAACGGTTCTGTGGCCCTCAGTAACAATTCTGTCTGTCCCTGAGTAACAATTCTGTGGCCCTAAGTAACGGTTCTGTGGCCCTAAGTAACAGTTCTGTGGCCCTCAGTAACAATTCTGTGTCTGTCCCTGAGTAACAATTCTGTGGCCCTAACTAACGTTTCTGTGGCCCTAAGTAACAATTCTCTGGCACTCAGTAACAATTCTGTCTGTCCCTGAGTAACAATTCTGTGGCCCTAATAACGTTTCTGTGGCCCTAAGTAACAGTTCTGTGTCCCTGATTAACGTTTATGTGGCCCTAAGTAACGGTTCTGTGGCCCTCAGTAACAATTCTGTGTCCCTGATTAACGTTTATGTGGCCCTAAGTAACGGTTCTGTGGCCCTCAGTAACAGTTCTGTGTCCCTGATTAACGTTTATGTGGCCCTAAGTAACGGTTCTGTGGCCCTCAGTAACAATTCTGTGTCCCTGATTAACGTTTATGTGGCCCTAAGTAACGGTTCTGTGGCCCTCAGTAACAATTCTGTGTCCCTGAGTAACAATTCTGTGTCTGTGCGAGTAACAATTCTGTGGCCCTAAGTAACAGTTCTGTGGCCCTCCGTAACAATTCTGTGTCCCTGAGTAACAATTCTGTGTCTGTCCGAGTAACAATTCTGTGGCCCTAAGTAACAGTTCTGTGGCCCTCAGTAACAATTCTGTGTCCCTGATTAACGTTTCTGTGGCCCTAAGTAACGGTTCTGTGGCCCTCAGTAACAATTCTGTGTCCCTGATTAACGTTTATGTGGCCCTAAGTAACGGTTCTGTGGCCCTCAGTAACAATTCTGTGTCCCTCAAGAAACAATTCTGTGTCTGTCCCTGAGTAACAATTCTGTGGCCCTAAGTAACGGTTCTGTGGCCCTCAGTAACAATTCTGTGTCCCTGATTAACGTTTCTGTGGCCTCAAGTAACGGTTCTGTGGCCCTCAGTAACAATTCTGTGTCCCTGATTAACGTTTATGTGGCCCTAAGTAACGGTTCAGTGGCCCTCAGTAACAATTCTGTGTCCCTGAGTAACAATTCTGTGTCTGTGCGAGTAACAATTATGTGGCCCTAAGTAACAGTTCTGTGGCCCTCAGTAACAATTCTGTGTCCCTGAGTAACAATTCTGTGTCTGTGCGAGTAACAATTCTGTGGCCCTAAGTAACAGCTCTGTGGCCCTCAGTAACAATTCTGTGTCCCTGAGTAACAATTCTGTGTCTGTGCGAGTAACAATTCTGTGGCCCTAAGTAACAGTTCTGTGGCCCTCAGTAACAGTTCTGTGTCCCTGAGTAACAATTCTGTGTCTGTGCGAGTAACAATTCTGTGGCCCTAAGTAACAGTTCTGTGTCTGTGCGAGTAACAATTCTGTGGCCCTAAGTAACAGTTCTGTGGCCCTCAGAAACAATTCTGTGTCCCCTGAGTAACAATTCTGTGGCCCTAAGTAACGGTTCTGTGGCCCTCAGTAACAATTCTGTGGCCCTGTGTAACAATTCTGTGTCTGTGCGAGTAACAATTATGTGGCCCTAAGTAACGGTTCTGTGGCCCTCAGTAACAATTCTGTGTCCCTGAGTAACAATTCTGTGTCTGTGCGAGTAACAATTCTGTGGCCCTAAGTAACAGTTCTGTGGCCCTCAGTAACAATTCTGTGTCCCTGAGTAACAATTCTGTGGCCCTAAGTAACGGTTCTGTGGCCCTCAGTAACAATTCTGTGTCCCTGTGTAACAATTCTGTGTCTGTGCGAGTAACAATTCTGTGGCCCTAAGTAACAGTTCTGTGGCCCTCAGTAACAGTTCTGTGTCCCTGAGTAACAATTCTGTGTCTGTGCGAGTAACAATTCTGTGGCCCTAAGTAACAGTTCTGTGTCTGTGCGAGTAACAATTCTGTGGCCCTAAGTAACAGTTCTGTGGCCCTCAGTAACAATTCTGTGTCCCTGAGTAACAATTCTGTGGCCCTCAGTAACAATTCTGTGTCCCTGAGTAACGGTTCTGTGGCCCTCAGTAACAATTCTGTGTCCCTGAGTAACAATTCTGTGTCTGTGCGAGTAACAATTCTGTGGCCCTAAGTAACAGTTCTGTGGCCCTCAGTAACAATTCTGTGGCCCTGAGTAACAAGTCTGTGGCCCTAAGTAACGGTTCTGTGGCCCTCAGTAACAATTCTGTGTCCCTGTGTAACAATTCTGTGTCTGTGCGAGTAACAATTCTGTGGCCCTAAGTAACAGTTCTGTGGCCCTCAGTAACAATTCTGTGTCCCTGAGTAACAATTCTGTGTCTGTGCGAGTAACAATTCTGTGGCCCTAAGTAACAGTTCTGTGGCCCTCAGTAACAATTCTGTGTCCCTGAGTAACAATTCTGTGTCTGTGCGAGTAACAATTCTGTGGCCCTAAGTAACAGTTCTGTGGCCCTCAGTAACAATTCTGTGGCCCTAAGTAATGGTTCTGTGGCCCTCAGTAACAATTCTGTGTCCCTGTGTAACAATTCTGTGTCTGTGCGAGTAACAATTCTGTGGCCCTAAGTAACAGTTCTGTGGCCCTCAGTAACAATTCTGTGTCCCTGAGTAACAATTCTGTGTCTGTGCGAGTAACAATTCTGTGGCCCTAAGTAACAGTTCTGTGGGCCCTCAGTAACAATTCTGTGTCTGTCCCTGAGTAACAATTCTGTGGCCCTAACTAAAGTTTCTGTGGCCCTAAGTAACAGTTCTGTGGCCCTCAGTAACAATTCTGTGTCTGTCCCTGAGTAACAATTCTGTGGCCCTAACTAAAGTTTCTGTGGCCCTAAGTAACAATTCTCTGGCACTCAGTAACAATTCTGTCTGTCCCTGAGTAACAATTCTGTGGCCCTAATAACGTTTCTGTGGCCCTAAGTAACAGTTCTGTGGCCCTCAGTAATAATTCTGTGTCTGTCTCTGAGTAACAATTCTGTGGCCCTAACTAAAGTTTCTGTGGCCCTAAGTAACAATTCTCTGGCACTCAGTAACAATTCTGTCTGTCCCTGAGTAACAATTCTGTGGCCCTAATAACGTTTCTGTGGCCCTAAGTAACAATTCTCTGGCACTCAGTAACAATTCTGTCTGTCCCTGAGTAAGAATTCTGTGGCCCTAACTAGCGTTTCTTTGTCCCTAAGTAACGATTCTGTGGCCCTCATTAACAATTCTGTGTCCCTGAGTAATGGTTCTCTGTCCCTAAGTAACGTTTCTCTGTCCCCAAGTATCGTTTCTGTGGCCCTAACTCTGTCCCTGTCCCTAATACAGAGCGGTCTGCTCTGTTCAATGACTGCAGGCAAATGAAGAATTCCAAAATGGCCGCTATTTATAGCTCGACCATTACACAGTGCTGGCTGGCTGGCTGCTGATTGGCTGATGCGATCACATGTCGTTGAGGAATGCATTATGGGTTAGCGCGCCTTGTCTGCGCGCCTTCCCAGACATCCCCGCTCCGTCGCCGCACATGTCAGCCGCCATTTTCGGAAATTTTTCCGATATTCGACTCGAATTCCACTTCGGCTACTTCGATTCGCTCATCTCTAATCATCACAATTAGAGAGGGTGAATGTCCGCAATGGGGAAACAGACAGCAATAAAAACCTGACAGGTGCTTTAACCCCTAAATCTAAATTCTAAACACAAATAATAGTTTTTCTTTCAGTTATATTATCAGTTCTAAGTTGTGGATTTTATACCATCTTACAAATTGCTTCATCCACACCCCTCAACAATTCCACTCCCAGGGACGGTCAGACCATGGCATCCCGAAACCCTGCATAAAACAAAAACAGAAGAGCCAGAAAAGAAAAGAAAACAAGGAAAGAAAAGAAGACAAAGACACAAGGAGTATGTACAATAGCACAGTGGTATCACACCAATGGTGAAGTGCATCCTACACTTGAAGGATACCAGTCGGGGGTGGCTCTATCACCGGACACATGGCTGCAAATCAATACATCAAAAGCATAAGCCCTCAGGGGGCAAAAGGCAATAAACACAACATAATGGGGTCCCAGAGTAATAGAGGTATGAGTCCCCGGAAGCGGGTACATCTCTGGAACCCTCCCCACTGGAAACCCAACTTAGCTGGGGGGCCCAACCCCCACCAGGTGGAAACTACATGCCACCGTGGTACCCAAACAACGCAGTCCAGGTAGTCCCCAACCCAACTGCTCAGTAGGACTGACAGCCTGGCACCCAACTAGGGCCTACCTGAGAAAACCTCCCTCCCTGGAGTCTGTTTACACAGTCACAGCCATTCTCAACCAAAGTTCTGTGGGATCATAGGGTACCTCCAGAGTTTGTTAGGGGTTCCTTGAGCTGTGGCTGATTTACCTGCCATTTGATGGTAACAGCATAGTTCCAGGACTAACACCACTTCATAAAGCCAGAAGCATGACACCAATTATCTTCTGTCTGTAGGGTGACATTCTGAGCACCACTGCAAGGGTTGTATTCTTCCTACTGAAAATCAATATAAAAGGCAGCTTTACCATTGACCTTTGATGAATTGGTTTTAGTAAGGGTTTTCTGAGAACTAAAATATATTTTATGGGTTCCTCTGGGGCAAAAGGGTTGGAAAAAGCTGTCCTAGAGAGTACATCATAATCAGGGGTCCCTTCATCAGGGAAAGTCATTTATTGCAGAAGATTGAGGTGTGCTATAGGAATCTAGAGAAAGGTAGGGACATTTTCTTATTCATACATGCAGTGCAGTAATGCAGGCCATACATGGGTCGAATCCCAAACGATTTTTCGTCCGAAAATCGAAAACGTTGTTCATTCGGTAATCCAATGGTGCCATCCATGATTTCGAAAATCGGCTGACCAAGTCATAAAGTTCACCCCATATAACAGGGGAAACTTCTGTTCCTTCCAGGTCACGGCTCATGTGCATATTCTTTGCAGAAAAACGATCATATGATTTGACCATCGTTGAGTCGAAAATCGGTTGTTTTTCATACATTTTCCAACATGCCCGATCACTGAAAAAGAGGAGTAACCACGAAAATCACCTGGTGCCATTGACCCACTAACAGAGCGAAAATCGGCCGATTATTCTTAGGTTTGATTTTCGGATGAAAAATCAGTCGAATTTTGACCCATGTATGGCCGGCATAACAGAGGGATGATATAATGTAATAAAAGAACATGCCTGGAGAAATATTTGGTGTAAACTTACTTTATTTGCTTAAATTTGTAAATATAAGTCATTTAAATGGCAAAATATTACATGGACGGGAACAAGTTACACAAACTGCGATGTATTCCGTTATGATTGCGTTGATCACATTTATTCTCAGAATGTTTCTTTCCTGGCCCCGGCACTAAGTATATATTCTGGAAGACCCAATTCAACAATCTTAATAATGTACAAATACTAGACAAAGATTTGGGTCATTACCTGGATTGTAATCGGTAAAATCTTTTTTTCCAGTGTTTCTATATTGATATGTATTGAATAAAGAAGAATTGTTTGTACGCCATGAAGATTGTTGAACAAATTCACTTATTGGCTCTTCCAGAATATATGTTTGGTGTCGGGACAAGGAAAGAAACATTGTGATATTGAATGTAGGATAGTCCGCCTATAGTGGGCTCTGGGTGACACCCCGTGTTATATTTGTACATACAAATGTTTGGAACCACCAAAGCCCTGAAAATCGATCGGTTATGGCCAAGTTTGTTTGCATGTAATATGAATCATTTTATATTACTAGTGGAAAGCCTTGGTACATTTCTAACCAATAGGAAGGCTCAGGAGTTAGTATAGTCAGGAATAAGCTCCGGGTTTGCAGGAAAAAGTCAAATATCATTTATACTTAACATATACTTATGTATTTTTTTTTATCATTTTCTTGACTTGACTTATCCACTCTTGTGAGGTTCACTTTAAGATTACTTGCTAATCCCTCCACTGGCCTCCATTCAGTGTCCTCCATCCCTCTCTGCCAATCCTTCCACTGGCCTCCACTCAGTGTCCTTGTTAGAAGCTTTCCTTAACCTAAATATCTAATATCTTCTTATTAACAGTACTAACATAAGTATGAATGAGTTGGATCTTAATAGAATAATTGAGTTATTATATTTATATTTGTTCTAGATTGGGAAAAGTAAGTGATTAGACTTCATAGTTTGTGAATTTATATATGAACATATATCTTGGGTTTCCTTTACATTCAAGCCACATATGGTAGCAATTGGTCTACCATCCTCCCCCATCTATGTAAGAGATAAAGTTACACTCAGACTTTGAGAGAAGTAGGCTGGAGGGTTTGTTATATATATATACATCTGTTTCCAATTATCTTTGTGGGACTACAAGTATATCAGCCCATTTTGAGGAAAAGGTGGGGGCTGGATTGCTCATTTAAGAGTTGAAACAAAGACTTTTTATGCTCATTGCTTGAAGCCTTGAGAGACACACACACACTACACACACATATACATATATACAATCTTATTATCAAGAACTTAACTATATTTTTTGGACATTATTTAACCATTCTGTATGCCAATATTTTATTTCTAATTTTATGCAACGTTATTATTAAATCATCTTTTTGAGTTTTATACAAGCAGTGGAAGGACTTTCTATCTAAACATTTCTCATCAATACAAGTTAATAAATATCGAGACAATACGATATTTTACAGTCCTCCATCCCTCTCTGCCAATCCCTCCACTGGCCTCCATTCAGTGTCCTCCATCCCTCTGTCCCAATCCTTCCACTGGCCTCCACTCAGTGTGCTCCATCCCTCTCTGCCAATCCCTCCACTAGCCTCCACTCAGTGTCCTCCATCCCTCTCTGCCAATCCTTCCACTGGCCTCCACTCAGTGTCATCCATCCCTCCACTGGCCTCCACTCAGTGTCCTCCATCCTTCTCTGCCAATCCCTCCGCTGGCCTCCACTCAGTGTCCTCCATCCTTCTCTGCCAATCCTTCCACTGGCCTCCACTCAGTGTCCTTCATCCCTTTCTGCCAATCCCTCCACTGGCCTCCACTCAGTGTCCTCCATCCCTCTCTGCCAATCCCTCCACTGGCCACCATTCAGTGTCCTCCATCCCTCTGTGCCAATCCTTCCACTGGCCTCCACTCAGTGTCCTCCATCCCTGTCTGCCAATCCTTCCACTGGGCTCCACTCAGTGTGTCCTTCATCCCTCTCTGCCAATCCTCCACTGACCTCCACTCAGTGTCCTCCACCCCTCTCTGCCAATCCCTCCCACTGGCTTCCCATTGCCCAATGGATAAAATTCAAAACATTAACAATTACATATAAAGCCATTTATAGCTCTTCCCCAAATTACATCACCAATCTTGTCTCCAAATATCACCCAAACTGTCCTCTTTGCTCCTCCCACGACCTCCTGCTCTCTAGCTCCCTTGTCTTCTCCTCCTCCTATGCTCATCTCCAGGACTTCTCCAGAGCTTCCCCCATCCTCTGGAACTCTCTACCCCAATTTATCCAACTATCACCTATTCTGCTCACTTTTAGGCGATCTCTGAAAACCTATCTCTTCAGGGAAGCCTATCCCACCCTCAGCTAACAATGGAATCTTCTTTTCCTCCTACCAGTCCAACCCCCACAGTTATTACCTTTTGTACCACTAGCCCCTCCCTCTTAGATTGTAAGCTCCCAGGATCAGGCCCTCCTAACCCTCTTGTATTGAACTGTATCATTCCTGTATTGTCTCCCCTTATATTGTAAAGCGCTGAGCAAACTGTTGGCGCCATATAAATCCTGTATAATAATAATAATTTGCAAAGATCAATATTTTTAACATTGATTAAACAATTCAGTTTTGGGTTAAAAGGAAACAACTAAAGTCATTTAGCAAGTTTAGCAGAAAATCTTACTATAATCTATGGCTAACAATGGCACTGAAAGTTACATTTACAAGATTATATCACTAAGCAATAATAAAAAAATATACTATAATCTCT